>NC_143194.1:31677878-31980909 GCF_051530095.1 Phoenix dactylifera
TCATTTTTTTTTTTTGTAAAACAAGTCGCACTCAATTTTGAAACCTTTTGTGCATGTGCATATGCATGTGCATACCATTAAAAAATCCAACTGCCTGGATAATATTTGTCCCATATTTGAGCATTTTAGTAATATCGGTCGGAAACTGAGGTCCAGTATCCTGATGAATTAGAAAAACATATATTTAGTATGTTTATGTTGCACCACTCAGAAGACCAAAAAAGAAAGAGTGGCTTGAAAAGCAGCCATAAAAATCAGTCATTGAAAGCCCACAAACCATTGATATATTTGTTCTTCTATCAACGCCTCTTCCATTCACCAAAAAGCTGCAAAAAGGGGGGGTTTAAACTTTAACAAAGATCAAACTTGCTGTACTGGAAGAGGAGAAAAGAAGATGTACCTCACATGTGGTGGGTTTATAATACAAGACGATGTCTCTAAATTATCTGTTCGAACAACAAATAGCCTCTGCAAGAATGTGAAGTTAAACTCAATAGACAACCAACATTTGGATTGCTTGAATTTAAAGATAAAGAAGCAAAACATGTTTTTCATTATTAGGTGGCGCACACGACAGCATTCATCAAGCTGGGCACATGGGCTCATCCCACCTGCTCTGTTTTGAGAGACAATATGTGCTACATGCAGCGCAATGCATATGTACTATTAGTGCTATCAAGCATGGACGGAAAACATAGAAAATGAATATGGAAGCAAAAAATAGCAGTTTACTCATTACTAAATTATATGTGCATTCTCAAAAGAAATCACATCAAATAATTAATCGAAAAAGAACCCAGCCAAGATATCAAAGATGTGAGCAAAGAAAAGATACCTCACTCCAAATACTAAATAAATAAGGATATCAACCAAATGAGCCTAGACAAATAAGAAAACAACAGTTCTCTTCCAGTAGGGCTGCCTCAACTAGCACAAAGAGATTACAATAATGCACCATGCAGCAATTACAAAAACTGTATCTGGCAGTTGACCTCGGATTTGTTTTCAAAATGGATCAACTCTATCGTATCCAAGATAAATTAGATGAGTCAATAGATCATTGCTTATCAAAAAAAGTAAACTACACAACATGTATCAAGAAAATGCTTACAATCTTCTCATCTGCAGGAATATTCCTTCCGATTTGGAAATCAGCCATTAGAACATGGTATCCATGCTACAAAATAGATGAGCGAAAAAAATTAAAACTTGCCTGAAGAATCAAGTCCTTTCAAAAAACTTCCAACAGCATCATAAAGCAGAATCCAAATTAACTTAGCAATGTACATAGATGTTAAAATAAATAAAGAATCAATTTCCGCAATCTCGGTATCGGATACCGTATCAATATCTTATCGGTTCAGTTCAGCACGGTACATCTCTGTACCGAAATAGCTTTCTAATCATTTTTCTCAATTTTTCTCTTAGTACGCCTCAGTACAGACCGGTATAAACCTCAGTACGCCTCGATATGGGTGGTACGAAGCTTGTACCAACTTGAAGGTATGTTTCATACCGATTTTCTCCCAGTACAATACGGTACCGTACGCTCCGTACCGGGCAGTACGGCAAGCCTTGCTAAGTATTAGTTTTGTGTCAAGCTACCAATGGTAAAGCAAGTAATTCAATGGCTAAGATGTAAATAGGTATTGAGTAGCAGCAACAATAAACCCTCTAGATTAACCAATTAGGGGAAATTAAGTAGCAGCAATGCACATAGATGCATAAAATGCACGAGTACATATATCTTTTTCTTCCTATAAGTAGTGTCCAAATGTATAAGAAAAAAACAACGTACAATAAAGCATATGGAAGTGCTGTCAGCATATCAAAATAAAGCAGAGTGCCAAGATTTACTAATAGATAAACAACACAAACCAGCAGTGCATAAGGGAATAAATGAAAAATGTATCATGTGTATAGAAAGAACGGTCTGCAACGCATTAGACCCCTCACTTTCACGCTATAAAACTTACTGTTTTCATGTAAATGTAAGTTGATATTTGGAGAGCCTGCCCCTTCTCATATATAAGTAAATTTATGTATTATGCCAGATACATTGATGCTCAATTGACCATCCATCTCAGCATCTCATCAATATGTTCTCTCATATCTAGGATGACTTCATGGCTTGGGTCGATACCTAATTTGGATAATAGATGAAGGTTTATGAGACGATTAAAATATATTTCAAAATACATGCTATGTTCCCTCCAAGAAATGTCAGGATGGATTTGCTTAAAAATGGCATCACTACATTCTTGAGATTGATTGTGCTCTTCTTATATTTGCTTCAATGCCTTGAATTTGCACATCTTGCATTCTATCATATAGTAACCTCTAATTCCTAGTTGCAACCACGCAACTTGAGAAATGCAGTTAAGCTGGCATGTTGTCTTCTATAAAAGACTACATTCATCATGATTTGATTTCTTTGCCAACTTGTTTATTGGCAGATTCTTTCCTTTTCACATCATTTACTTGCAAGTAGATATTTCGTCATCAGTCCCTCTTTCAGTAGCCTATCCTTCTTTTGTGACAGCACTTTATGCTCATGAATTCCTTCCTCTCACTCATGGTATGCCATACCGGCCTGAACCAAGCGATACGGGGCGTACCGTACCATACCAGTTCGGTACCGATATCCGGTACAGATGGGTGGCGTGCACCAAAAAAATTCCATACCATATTGTACCGACGATGTGCTAGTGTGGCACCGGTACAAGATCCGATACCAAAACAGCGAACCTTGCTCTCACTCTTAGTTATACTCGAAAACTCTCTTATAATTCAAGTTTATACTCATAAAGCCTCATCCTACATGGCACTGAAAAAGTAGCTGCCGGTGACGAACTTTATTAATGCGTCAAGTAGTATTGCAGTTAGTTTGTTATAGAGTTCAACCCTTTACGGTGCTTTCAAGGTTACCTTGACACCCTAAAAGTACATAATGGAACAAAAGCACACAATATACCTTGTTGATTGATTGCATTTATTTTATCAATCAATGGACTACAAGCTATCCAAGGGAGCCACTTTTGTAGGTTTCTCCTATCTTCATTAATCCACCCAAGGTCCGCCGTACCGGTACCGGTCGGCGTACCGGTGGCGGGCCGGACCGGTACGGTACCGGTCCGGTCCGGTACGTACCGGCCGGTATCGGTACAGTACCGGCCAGTATCGCGAGCCAAAAACCACAGCGCCTCGTGCTGTGGTTCATATAAAAAAAAAAAATCGTACCGGTGCGAACCGGCCGGTTCGCACCGGTATGAGGCCGGTACCGACCGGTACCGGCCGGTACGGGCTCCGTACCGGCCGGTACGCACAAGAAAACCGGAGATACCGGTTTTCTTGTGGTTCCGGTACCGGTCTAGGACCGGACCGGTACGTACCGGCCCGTACTGGCTGGTACGGGCCGGTACGGCATTCCATGAATCCACCCATTGTCATCTTACCAATGACCTTGTCTACATAAGTATTACTTGCTTAGCATTGTGAACCATGTCTACATGCTTCATTCAAGTTCTTTTGAATGTTATACACTTATACTTCTCCAAGCCAATCTTCCGGGCTGTTAAATGGTCTAGAGACTGCAAGAGCAAAGCTTCTTTATGGGCTTTCACAAGTTCAGAACATGCTTTTGATCCAGGCAGAGCAAACCAACAATATGGTCAAGTACCTTACTATGGAGCAAACAACTTCCAAGACTGTACTCAAGGACCTTTCACATGACATAAGCATTGAGAATAAGGTTTGCCGTCTCGGTACCGGACTCCGTATTGGTGCCACACTAGCATAGTATCGGTACAGTACGTGATTCTTTTGGCGTACCGAGTGTCGGTTCCGAACCGGTACCGTCCGGTTCGGTACGATACGGCATACCATGATTGAGAATTCTTTACCTAAACATGCCCCTCATGATAAAAGATAAACTGTCAATGTTACATTATTCCCAAGTATGATGCATGTCCATATTGATTTTACTGATTTTTCCATCAGCATTGTGTTGGTCTTTCCCCTTTCCTCTTGACCACTTATAAAACTTTTGTTGCTGATTTTTGTTAAAAGAATGCCTATCCACTATCTTTTATACATTTGATTATTGTGTTTCCAACTCTCTCTTAAATATCAGAGGTATCAGTCTATTATATAAGCTTATAAAGGTGGCCAATTTTCTTGTAAATACAATTGTGCCGTCGATCTCATTTTCAATTAGAAAGAATCAAAATTAACCCACTTACACCAAACAGCCTGATAAACCAATACAACATCCTCTAATTAATGGAACAATTTGAATAATGTCCTCCACCCATAAATGCACGGCATACTTGGAAATACCAACCTCATTTCTCGAAATTGTTGCAAAGAATATCCCCAACCAGTAAATTGCACGTAGAAACAAAATGACCCTCCATATTTGAAAAAGAGTGACTCATTATGCAAATTTATGGAAGGATAAAATTGTTGCTTTTCTCATCTTTCAGCACATCTTGGAGGTGTTCTGTATCCAAAGCAGTGAGCTTGGATTCCTGAAGCCTCTCCATAAATTTCTTCAACTTCACCATGTGATTTCTTCAGCACCAACTAGACCATAGTACCAACAAAATGCAAGCCACATACAACACATGTATACATACACACACATCTCTCTGTGTGTGTAAAGGTCTGCTTGCAACCATACAATATGCATATACTGGCGCTCATCACAGAAAGTGTTTAGAAGCAAAACCTAGGAAAAATAAAAGAGTGCTATGACTTATGATGCTAAGCAATCACATGTAACCTTTCACATCCATGGCATAGTGATATTTGACCAGCAAATTTTAGCATGGGGGGTCCATTTGGTAGATGTTTTTAATGTTATCCCAAAACACCCCCTAGGTAACACAGTGCATGCCCCACTCTCTCTTATCCACCATCTAGTGCAACCACCCCCTTGCACCACCACAAATCCAAATGACTCGTGCAAGAAATGCACCCTCAAACATTAATCATTGCCCAAATGCTCTGCTCTACGATGCATTGCAGTTAATATACTTAGAACAGTTATAACTGTTGGCATCATTGTCCTCATCAATAGGCTCATGGTTTGCCTGTCAAGAATGTCTGAGCCCACACCTTTGGTTGACCCTGCTGATGGTGCATGTGTGGGAAATTTTGTAAATTGAGCTCAAGGTGACAATAAAAAGAGGATCTCATTTAAGACAGTAAAGAAAATGCACAAGTTGAAAATCTACCGAAATGAATTAAGAGGGTGATTGGTGTGAAAGAGGAGCAAGAGAACAGAGTAAAGGAAACTAAAGGTCTTCCAGGACTGTCAGGTATAAAATTCAAACCATGAGGAACTTCAGCTCGAAACCGCAAAATTGATAAGAGCGCGTCAAATGCCAGCCAAATGGCATGGCAGCACAACACAGGAGACTGTTGCCAGTTTGCCACTTAGCATTCAGTAAGGATAGCAAAGTATGCTACTTATTCCACAAGTTACACAAGTCAAACCAGCTTTTAACCAACCAACTATGTCCCATAACATTTTTAAGTAAGAAAAATTCATCCATACTTAAGAATAATAGTAGGAATAGTAGGTGATTGGAAAATAATCTCAAACATTGTCGAGTTGGTACATGTCAAAGTTGACATCGTCGTTCAAATCAATAATGACCATCGCCTAAGATGTATTACCACTAAGACAATTTTTCTTATTCTTGCTCTACAACTAGTGGGTTTTGTGTAAAGCTATTTTTTGATCCCCAACTCTGGCCGTTACCAAGACAGTTATGACTATCAAACATCATCAGCAAGTGACATAGGTATTAATTTGTTAAAAGGGCAAAATTTAGACAAACAGACATAAATATCAACCATATAATAAATATATATGGGTAGGTTAAGATTTGCTTCCAAAAAAAACATTAGGCTTATAATGGCAAATAAAACCAAGCATAAAAATCATGATGGTTTCGCACTATCACAAGATCAAGGTGTAGATATCTACTCGTTATAAATGAAAAATGATAACACCACCAGACCTTTGCTTCAAAAGAAACAACTGAACGAGAAAACTTCAAATGGGGATAATACCTGCAGATTGAAAAAGATGATATATAATGAATGCATCAGGTACAATAGAAAATTCTTTATTAAACTAAATATCCAATTATGCTGTAACCTCTTTACAGACTAAGCAATCATGTCAATAACTAAAAGGGACACTACTTACAAAAATATACACAAATAAACTAGAAATATTAGCATGATTAGTTTTATTTTTTGATGCATAATCAAAAAATAGTCATAATTATTAGAAACTTCTGCATTCAAAAATTTAGTCTCAATTTGACACAATTATCTGTAACAAAATTCTTGTGTATATGCTAATCTACAAATAGTAACCATATTAAATCCACAATCAGATATGGTCATACAGTAATAGCATAATGTAATATGATCAGAAATAATCAACTGAAGTAAAAAATGTGAAGAAATTTCAGCTAGACCCAGTACTATGAAGGCATTTACCAATTTTTCTATGGATTGTACCAATGAATCTGCAAAAACAATCCTCAGTTTGGTGCTTAAACATGAAAATACTTGCATCATGAGTTACAAACCTCAGTTATTGAGATTTCTCAAATTTATAGTGAATAATGTTCTCTCAATGCATGTAAGAGGGTGCATTATATAAAGGTGCATGTTTCTTATTAGTTTGGGACAAGGTCCGCCGTACCAACCGTACTGATGTACCAGTGGGCGTCGGTACCGAACTGGTACCACTGGTTTGGCTTGGTTCATACATCTAAAAGCCCCAAAAAAAAATTGAAACCGATATGGGCCGGTACAGTTCGCCGGTATGGGCTGGTACCGACCAGTACGAGCCTGTATCAGTTTTTAATACCGAACCGGACCGGTCAGAGCTGGTACCAGTTCGATATGGGCTGAACCGGCCAGTCCGTACTGGCCGGTTCAGCATTCCTTGGTTTGGAAATAATTTTCTGCCTAAATTCAGTCTATAATGTGTTAGCTATGTAAAGATGAACACTCTTGACTTGGCCAAATAAGTCCTGATAGTGCTCCTTACATATCTTAGCCGGATTTTCATTTCCATCTTTCCCCTAATGTTTAAAATCAATGAATAAGTAATGTTTATAAAAGCAAATTATATGTTCATTGAGACTACCCTTTTACACTTAGCAACTAGAGACAAAAGATTCAATAATTCCTAATGGCTTAAAACGAGGAGAAACTTAAATGTGCCTTCCTCTTAAAGTGTACAAAATGTATTAGAGGATATGACATCAGGTAAATGGGGTTAATATACATATAAAGTAGTGAAAAAATAGTTGTAACACGTAGGTTGTAACTTTGGCTAGACTGATTAAATATCTTCAAAGATTTAAGTAGAGTAAAAGAGTAGATCAATATGGGAATGTAGTAGATGAAGATGCCTCTTAGCTCTAATAATATTAAGTTTAGAAACATAAGTTAAAATAAAGACCACGCAGACTAAGCTTAATTCAACTTAATATGGGGTCTACTATAGAAAACGGTTTTAGTCGAGAAGGCTCAATAGATTGAACAGATTTTATGATCGGTTGTCAACCAGACAACAAGAGCTTGCACGACATAAGCTTGCCATGAAACCTTTATAGCCAATTGGCGGACAGGGAGGAGTGCCTAAGATGTACACATGTAATTTATTAAGTGCATGCAAGGCCATAAGCAATCTTCCAAAATCTTCCTAGCAAGGAAGGTCGAACTGACCTAAACCGGGCAATTCAGGCCGTGCCAAACTGAACCAGTCAAAAACTAGAATGGTTCAAGTGGTCGGATCGGTTCGGCCCTTTAAAGCCTCCCATGCCCCCCCCCCACCCCAATGCCCTACAAGGTCCTCTCCCTCCCTCACTCCCTCTCGTGTTGTCTTCGCTGCTTGGTTGCTTCCACAGGCATGGCGTACACCGTGAATAGGAGAGCCGGAGGGGGTGTGAAGTCAACCTTCCGCCAGATCTACTTTCACCTCAAGACAGAGTTGCTTGAGGATCCCGCCTTCAACTTCACTAATGCGGTTGTAGATGGCCTCGCCAACGAGGTAGACGCCAAAGGCAACAAGAGCGATGCCGAGGCTTGAGAGGGCGTGGCACATCTGGTTGTCGACCATTGAGTGCTTTCTCCGCACATCCCTATGTCAGAAGAACTCCCCCAACCTAGGAGGTCCTCTCTGTCCCTCCTAGAGTAGATCGATATGGGAATGTAGTCGATGAAGATGCCACTTAGCTCTAATAATATTAAGTTTAGGAACATAAGTTAAAATAAAGACCACGCAGACTAAGCTTAATTTAACTTAATATGGGGTCTACTATAGAAAACGGTTTTAGTTGAGAAGGCTCAATAGATTGAACAGATTTTATGATCGGTTGTCAACCAGACGACAAAAGCTTGCATGACATAAGTTTTCCATGAAACCTTTATAGCCAATTGGCGGACAGGGAGGAGTGCCTAAGTTGTACACATGTAATTTATTAAGTGCATGCAAGCCATAAGCAATCTTCTAAAACCTTCTTAGCAAGGAAGGTCGAACCGACCTGAACCGGATAGTTTGAGCCGTGCCAAGCCAAACCGGTCAAGAACTGGAATGGTTCAAGTGGTCGGATCGATTTGGCCCTTTAAAGCCTCCCATGAACCCCCCAATGCCCTACAAGGTCCTCTCCCTCTCTCCCTCCTATGTTGTCTTCGTGGCTTCGTTGCTTCCACTGGCATAGCGTACACCGTGTGCAGAAGGGCCGGAGGGGGTGTGAAGTCATCCTTCCGCCATATCTACTTTCACCTCAAAGCATAGTTGCTTGAGGATCCCGCCTTCAACTTCACTAATGCAGCTGTAGATGGCCTCGCCGACGCGATAGACGCCAAAGGCAACAAGAGCGATGTCGAGGCTCAAGAGGGCGTGGCACATCTGGTTGTCGACCATTGACTGCTTCCTCCACGCGTCCCTATGTCAGAAGAACTCCCCCAACCTAGGAGGTCCTCTCTCTCCCTCCTAGAGTAGATCAATATGGGAATGTAGTAGATGAAGATGCCTCTTAGCTCTAATAATATTAAGTTCAGAAACATAAGTTAAAATAAAGACCATGCAGATTAAGCTTGATTTAACTTAATTTGGGGTCTACTATAGAAATCGGTTTTAGTTGAGAAGGCTCAATAGATTGAATAGATTTTTAGATTGGTTGTCAACCAGACGACAAGAGCTTGCATGACATAAGCTTGCCATGAAACGTTTATAGCCAATTGGCAGACAAGGAGGAGTGCCTAATTTGTACACATGTAATTTAAGTGTATGCAAGCCATAAGCAATCTTCCAAAATCTAACTAGCAAGGAAGGTCGAACCGACCTAAGCTGGGCAGTTCAGGCCATGCCAAACCGAACCGGTCAAGAACTAGAATGGTTCAGGTGGTCGGATTGGTTCGGCCCTTTCAAGCCTCCCATGCCCCCCCCAATGCCCTACAAGGCCCTCTCCCTATCTCTCTCCCTCCTATGTTGTCTTCGTTGCTTGGTTGCTGCCACTAGCATGGCGTACACCGTGAACAGAAGAGTCAGAGGGGGTGTGATGTCAACCTTCTGCCAAATCTACTTTCACCTCAAAGCAGAGTTGCTTAAGGATCCCGCCTTCAACTTCACTAATGCGGTTGTAGATGGCCTCGCCGACAAGGTAGATGCCAAAAGCAACAAGAGCGATGCCGAGGCTAAAGAGGGCATGGCACATTTGGTTGTCGACTATTGAGTGCTTCCTCCACTCGTCCCTAGGTCAGAAGAACTCCCCAAACCTAGGAGGATCCTCTCTCTCCCTCCTTTCCTCTCTCCCTCCCTCCCTCTCCCCTTTCATCTCCCTGATTCAGTACATCCTGGAACAGCACAGTACAAACCCATACCGTCCCATGCCAATTGTCGATCGATATGTGCCTCAGTATCGGTTTGACGAACTTGGCCCCCCTAAACCTGGAAAATCTACATGAAGGAGAAGATGATAGCTTTTGATATCAAAAGCAGAGTTCATCTCAAAGGTAAAAGTAAGCCAAATAGAAATAAAAGCTGCTTTAGACTAAGATTGAAGTAAGGAAAAAACTTAAATTAAGGTGTGAGGTGGCTGCAGACTCGGTGAAAAGCCTTAGTTGTGTGTAATTCACACTCAATTACAACACTGTGCAAGGCTTCCTAGGCATGGAACTTTGTGAGTTGAAAACCTATTCCATTATAAGGCATATGGACTGGTTTCATTGCAATGCTCGTTTTCAGGGTAAAAATATCAACTTGTGTGAACATACAGATGTAGCTAACAAGGTTTATGAATGTCATGGTGCAGTGGACAAGGCAGTTCTCGGTACTAAGTAATCATGCAGCACACTAGAAGAAAAAAACGACCATCAGTATTTTCACAACTCAAAAATGCATAAAAAACAATTTTTTTTTATTTCACATCATAATATAAACAAAAGGGGCTCTACATAGGCCAAGATAAAAGTTCATACCTAGACATAACAATGGATATAGTGTCTAGAGCGTTAATTACATCAGTGGTGGCAGTCTCTGGCATACAAAAGCTGCTGCATAGCTACGTGCCAAAAATTCTGTAATTAGAAAGACTGACTTAAAGGCCAGAACCAAAAAATTTAGTATAGTTGTGTTGTGTTGGGACAATTTTGAACCTCGTTCGCCATGCTGAGAAGTTCTTCAGAATCCGAAGACTGAAACCATCTTTTCTTACAAGCATTCTGAAAGGTAGACCGCATGATTAGAAGCATGGCAAGAGTTAAACAGACCGGTGATACGTGACATAGTGGCTAATAAGAAACTTAAAAAGGGAGACTCTGAGATCAAGACCCAAAGAACGGATATAATACATAAAATAGAAAGTTCAGAAAAATAGGATCATTAGAAGATAAAACAGAAGTTCATCAATACGAAAATATCGCACATGTGATATTTCTGAGGTTCAAAGCAACAGAAAATTAGGTGGAGATAAGTACTGTTGTTGCTCAAAATTCCTGAAGAAAGAAAATAGTCTTACAAGTTACAATAGTATCTGTAATTTTACCAAACAGAAGAATTGAACTCCTTACCTAGCAATTTAGAAAAATGTAATATCTGATTGTGAAATGCTAAACAAAACCATCCATTTAACTGCAAAATTCCTTTTACCGATCAACATCAAACATTTTTTTAATGTAAATTTTTTTATACTGATACCATCAAGCATTTCTGAAGTTCCATTCAAAACAGACCTGTTTTGGCCTCATTGAAACAATATTCACGTAAACATAGCTCATACAATTATTACTTCAGACTGAAAAGGCAGCAATATCATTCCATTCAGTAATGTGTTGGAAAGAAAACAATGATGATCAGAGTAATATAGGAAGCACATACCAGAAATTAAATAGAAACATTAAGACAGTACAAAATTTTACCTAAGACATCCAAAAAGAACTTGCAGCGTCTTGGAAACCATTACCGGGAAAAGTAAATACAAAGCAATCAAGTATCCAGGCTCAACAGAAATGACTCAGAAAGCTCAAGGTGGTTAAGACCACGAATCTAAAAGCCCACAAAAGTTTCTGTTTATAACTTGAGTTGAGCAATAATAATGGTTTAACTCCCTATCAAGTTAGTCTGCCTCAAATTTGCTTACCTTAATGGCCTTCTCATAAGGCCAATGTTTGAACAAAGCTATTTGGAGGTGGTTACCGCTAAAAGGAAATGATTGACTAAGAGATGTCAAATAAGGATCACAAATTTTCTCAGAGGGCTTTCCTCCTAGAAGATTTTAATAGCCAAAATGCATCAAACAGAAATTTCTTAGTGAAAGGTGATAAATTTAAATTGCAGTAAAGTCAGTTCAAATTAGAAATTAGTTAATGTACATTTGGATGAGTGATAAATCCTGTAGCCACCCCACCCCACCCCAACACACACACAAATATATATATATATATATATATATATATATATATATATATATATATATATTATTTGTGACTGGACAGTCTTATATGACTTTTGAGTGTAGCAAATCGAGTGATATATTGCTCTAGACAATGAGAAGATTGATACTTCTTGCTTTTTCACATAAGGCACTATTCGCTTCCATCATGATGAAAATGAATAGAAGGTGATAGTGCTAACAGGAATACTATAGGTGAGAAATACATACATTGTTGCATAACATGGACATCAACCTATTTTTACTTAGTTGTCTTTTAACCAATGCACTAGAGGCCCTAAAAATGATCATGATGCCCAAAGGACATGGGGCTCCACTTCATAACATATCTTTGTGATAGTAAAGAACCCTCCCCAAACCCTGTAGTGGCAGGAGCCTCGTACACTAGGATGCCCTTTTTCATGATTGTAAAGGATAGAGCTAGGGCTTATTATGTAACAAGCATGGCAAGCATCTTGAATCTGGAGCTCTCCCCTAAGGCATAAATGCTATTAAGGCCTAGAATTGATTGACTTCAAATGAGCTAGTGTCTACTTATCCAATCACAAATATTAACATTGAATGTGCACCCACATATCTCAGATCACCATTTAAGTTATTCTATACCTAATGATCAGCCCTATGCCTCATTTAGCACCATGAAGGAAATTCAATACCCTGCTTGCACATCTAATGCTGCATACAACTTAAAAATCAAGAACCACCTGTCTTCAATGGATACATGGGGACTTACAACATTGAACCTCCTACAGTGCATGAGCCATGAAAACAATACCATAAGTGGCATCTCTAGATCATACAGAAGCTAGCGTGAAATTACAACTACATATCACAACACAGAACTTCAACCTGTGCTAGCATGACAATTATCATACTACTTGGCATTTTGGCAATAAAGAAGGTATGCTGTCATCGTAACTTTAGTGTTTGTACATTAATTTGATATTTTGATGCTGTTGTCCTCATGTTTTTCCCTTTTTATCAGCAAATCTTCATACCATTATAAAAGGCTTGTGCTTTCTACCTTAAGGTTTAAGTTCTTAAGAATTAATTTGCTTTTTCCATCAAGCACAACTACACATTTTTTTAATAAGAAACACTAACATTATGGTTGAACTTGGTTCAAGGAAAAGCGGCATAGGGATAGTTATTCCTCGTACTCCTTTTCTTCTTTGGCTGAAATTTCTCATTCTCGGCTGGAATAACTGTACGACGAGGACTGAGGGTATCAATGACTTAGAAAAAGAGGCAGGTACAAAAAAGACAATACCACAGAAATAACATGCTTGTTTTTAAATTGGCTAAAAATTCTCATTCCTGGCTGGAATAACTCCAGGGCTGAGGGTATTAATGGCTATTAAAAAAGAAGCAGTGCAAAAGGAAAAGAGCTTTATTCCAGAACAATGCACCCCTTTAAATTGTTATTCCAGGAATAAGCAAGTTTGACTAGAATAGTGATCCATCCCTTATTCCTATTTTTTTGAACTCATTTGACAGGAACAGGTTTTATTCCGACCTCACTCCTGAACCAAGCACAATCCACTTGTGCTTATGGCATATTTTATTGATAAAAGCATGCTCACTCTATCTGATTTAGGATGAATAAAGGTCATTTGAATGTTCAAAATATGCCAGTTTATCATTATAATGCAATCTAAAGGGAGTAGTAATTAAAGATAAGAAAAGGTATTCTTGTTTTGAGCTGATGCATAACAGCACAAAAACAAATGATCAATTTAGGAAGGAATCTACAAAAGATGCCACAAATCAATCAACAATTTTGCTATATCCAGATGCTCATCTTATGTACTTAGGCCTCTCTATTGCACTGTATTATTACGTTTATAAGTTAAATTTCTTAATAACTACTAGAACTCTTCAGCTATAATTAATTCTAACTATTTATTAATTTTCTTTCAAGAATTAGATTCACTACCTCACCACTTTTAGCCTTCATGTCGAGAAGCTAGATGATTTAATTAGAGTTCTGAAAAAACCTTTTACAGGATACCCATCATAGCAACTCCCCACCAACTGATGAATGATTTGAACCCTAAGACATAAATTGTGGGTCTTATTTGAATTGTGATCAAAGAAAAAAAAGCTACAGATGCAAAAGGTTGCAGATATTTACTTAAATTATTGCTTAAATTGTTATCAAAAAACAGCAGTTACGAAGTTGTTATGACACAAAATTTATTTAAATTGAAGGAGAGCCAGACATGTCACAAACAACAGTATTACTTTTCTATGTTCACTGCCTTTCATGTTTCATCATGCCCACATTACTGTGAAAGTATAAATTATGCCCTGCATAAGAGAAATTACCTTGGCAGAAATCATTAGCATTGTTATGGCAGATTGAAGTGATGAATCATTCCTACGCTGATATGCCTATTTAAATTGAGAATCAAAATAATAAAACGGTAAGAGTTAGAGCAAAAAGAAAAGTTGACCTGCAAATAATAGAAGCAGAGAAAGAAAACAAGGAAAAAATGCACCAAAGTGAAATTTTCTATATGTGAAGTTGCTTCTAGTTATATGAATTGAAGTATCTTGAATTATGCAGATTACAAAAACCAACATATCTTCAGCAGGATAGGAGAGGAAGGTTGGATCAACTAAGCATATCCAACTACAACAACACATTCACTCTTTCCAACGACTTCATCAGGTACTCCATGTCAAAATGTCATGCAAGGGAACAAAATATGACATGTAATTAATCTTTTAAAAGAAACTGATGTGATATGAATGCACCTTCTAGAAACAAATGTATAAATCTAAAAAACAAAGACATGACCATATTTAACTATTTGGTACCTCATACTTGGGGAAAAGTGATAAGAGCGGCAAATATTATGGGTCAAGGCATAATATACACAAAACTCAAAAGCAACAAAAAAAGGAACAAAATGCATATAGTACCTGGATCTTTACAACATAGTTTAAATTCACCTGCAATTCCACAGATGCACACCCTTTCCATCCTAGAGCTACATATCAACTATCAATACCATGTAATACTAGAAATTGATGATACATGGCAATAAGAATCAAATAGAGTTGATAATTCTAACAACCAAAATATATAAATTGTTGCATTGCTTTTTAAAAAACAGGCTATTTTTCAATATGTGGTCCAGTGCTATAAGTAAAAGTATAGTATACTGGTTCTACTAATGCATATCATAACAATTCATTGCTGCAAGGATGTATGCTATTATACCTTTTTTTCACAAAAAAAAAAAAAAAAAAACAAGCATGAATTTCAGCAGCTGTCAACAATGCCTATCTATTATCAGAGAGATGTCCAAAATAGTCCATATTACGGGCAGAAGTGTTCCCTTAGTGCACATTCATGTATATTGTCAAACAAATAGCAGCACTATGCATCTTTTGACGTCAGTTCTTGCCACATTGTCGCAATGGAACAATAAGATGGTGGTGTGGAACAGTACCACCAAAAATCATCCTATCTTCATAGCTTCAGCACATTCATTAAGAGAGCTTTCAATCTATCACCAACCTTCAATTTTTTTCAAGTTACATAGCACATTTACAAGTAGCACCATCTTATTTTTTAAAGGTAAAAATATACCAACTAAACAGCAGATTCAGGCCAGAGGCATGGGGAGGTGCTCCTAGAAGAAATTACGAAATTGGAGTGACACAAAAAATAGTTTAGACGTACTGATCATAATTTTATAAGATAATAAACATCAATTTATCTGGTTTTCTTTATATAAGTAAATTTGGTGATTACATATATTATATATGGACGAAAAAAAGCTACCACTATGACTACGATCAAATGAAACTTAGATTTAATAAAACTATTATAGAGGCATGAGCAACCACAGGTTTAGAAACAAATAATTAGAGACTGATCAAAAATCCAGATGAAACCAATAGAACAATGTGAAGGACAACATGCAATTTATAAAACACAAGTATGACAAAGGTAGCTAAACAACATGACATGTTTTATCTCACACTTACACTAACATGACCTTGCAATATTTTTGTTTGGACAGAGCTTTACTGAACAATAAGATGGCAGTTTCAGTAGAAGCTTTACAGACCGATGCCTCTTGATTTTTTTGGATGTAGTGCAGCCAAATTAGCAATAGAGATGTTTGATATCCATGGTGGTATAAAATAATAAAAAACCAAGCACAGAAGCAGGAATAGATAAGTAGCAACATCCAAATCAAAAATTACAAATACTAAGGGGGTGCCATATGATGGTGATATAATTCTTCCAAGGAATATCATACACGTGCATGCGTGCGGGCACAAAAGGATGGCTTAAAAATGAACCAGTAGAGAGTGTCTAGCCTGCAATTCGTTGGAAATATTGTTGAGTTTAATTGTGAATTCCAGATATTTGATAAAAAAGACATGTGGTTCTCCTAATAAGCACTTATTAAGCCAAAGTAAATTTCCTTACGTATGGCAAAAAGCATAGATTTTGTGCATCGTTCCTCTTATTTTAGTTATAGGTCATTGTATAGGATAATATGCAATATCTAAAGAATGAAGAATCACCAAGAGAAACAACTGAATTATAAATGCATGCCCCTAATCATCAAAAGACCTTGTTTAGGAGGATAAGTGGTACATGACCACTTCAGAGAGTAGCTATCATCATCTACCGGGAGGATAACATCCCTATACGGTATAAATCACCTCTTTAGCAGCTCAATGATAAGAGTTTGTGCATTAAATACATGTTTTATTATTATAAACATTCTCCTTATCCACAAGGAACAAAAAGTGCATGTATTAAGATGGCACATTAGCATACTTGTAGAACTACCAAGTATATACTAGAAATTGGAGGCATCAGTGGAGTAAAATAGACTTCAATCCATGCTTGAAAGACTATGAAAAGCTACCCAAGCCATATGCCAATAAACTAATAGATTACTTTGCCTTGTCACAAGATTAATCCACCTTGCATTCTTCCCAAACAACAAGAAAAGAATATCATTTACTTCTTTTCTAACAAACCATCACATAGCAAGGCAATCAAACAACTGTATCTGTTTTTCCTTCCTAGTAGAACAAATTTTATATATCAAGAACTAACTTATTCATGTTCTCATGTGTAGACACTCTATAAATCATATCAAGTGATTTCCTTCTGGACCTCACAGATAGTAGGTGTTACCCTTCAAACACCAAAGACACTAAGTGATTTCCTACAATTAATAGAAAAGACAAACATGTTTTAAGACTGTTTCTTCCTCTACAAGACCAAATATTATAGGATTTCCAAAGTCTATCTCTTAAAGCTACATTTTGGCTTCATTGCCCTGATATTCCGCAAATCATAGTCTCTTAATATGTTATGTAACTCCTTGTTGGATACAACTACAAGAATCTAATAATATTATACAATCTCATAATTTATCCTTTTAACAATTTAAAATACCTCATGCCTTAAATATTGTGAAGATTAGACAAGGCAAGTATATCAAAGATACTTCTATCTCAGTGAAGTTAGAAAGTAACACTAAGAACTTCATATAGAATACGTTAAGCTTTTGTTTATTTTGAATAAAGTGGATTATCATGTTATCTTGCTAAGGCCACAATATTTCACAGAATAATCTTATCCATACAGCTGTTGTAGTTAAGATAAATCTATGAGTTCATTATATGGATATTATCTTCAATTAAATAATAATGAAATGTGTATTATATCTTTCTGTGATATACTAGGTAGGCTGCATGGCAAATAGAAACAATTCATGCAAGATATCACAGCTGTAAAATAATATTCCCTTAACCATCTCATGTTATCCAGGTGGCATTTAAATCATTCTTTACAGCATAAATTATTTAAAACAAAAGCAGCTTTCAGAAATAATTTTAACATTATTATATCCAAGGATGCTGCATCTACTCAACAATAAGAAAATTAACATTAAATAATTCCAGTAATGTACACAAAATGCTTGCAAAAGCAAAGTTTTTAGAAAAAGTAATATCCTTTAAGGACAAAGTGTGTTTAAACAGTAAAATTTTCCCTGAAGGACTGAAATAAACTTTGAGTAAATTTACCTGTTTTATTAGTGGAGGCAGACGATGGGCTATTCCAGGAATATCATTGCTTGAGAGTGCATAATCAATGCCTCTGCATTTATCAGGAATATGTAATAAAGAAGAATTCCTATGATCAGCATGACTTCTTATTAGCATGTAAAATATAATTATTCTGGCATATTGACCTTACATTTCTTTCAACGTAAAAGAACAAACATTAAAAATATATACAAAAGAATTATGCTGTATTGATGAACATAAACATGTTAGAAGTCAGCTTACAAGAAAAAGTAGAACATGAACACCACAAAGGACCAAAAGTATAATGAGACCTATATATAGAAACCCACTATAAGCATGAGAAAAGAAAAAGAGCATGAGAAGGGAGCGCTAAAAAACATGCACGAACAACAATACGACTTTTAATACGTATTTCCCTTTTAAATGATCCATAGAAAAAAATTATTGCAGAAATCCACAATAGGCAGGAATTAACACCAAATTGACAATATAACCATGTAATTGAATAGTCAAAATAAACCAGCAGAGTCTTTTGCCCATAGTTATTGATTACATAATCTAATTCTTAGATAAAACGCAAGCTGGCTGTATATAAATTAATAGTCATTAGAAGTACATAAGCATCAATTTCAATACCAATATGTGCTGCAAATGAAATTACAAACATAATGTTTTTCTGATCAGTTTCAAATGGGGCTATGTTAAAATATATGTTCGTACAAGATTTAAGGCACCTTTTTCTCATTTGGTCTTTCCTTTCCCTCTCTTTATTAATGCTACTTAAGCCTTCTCCAAGATGTGCTCAAACCAAAACTAGACTAAGGTCTGAACAAACCCATATTTAACTAAGGACGGAACAAATTCCAAGATCTAATGGCTGAATATTTGCCCTTCTTGAGGGATTTTTTTTTTTCAAATTGCAGTTGCAAATTATAGTGTGCAGTCAGAAATTTGACAAAGGCATTAATTTCTGGATGACATTAATGTATCTTCTGGTCTTTTAGTGATATATTAAAATTCTTTAATGCCCTGCAAGTTTGTACCTCCTGGATAATGTATTGATTTAGAAATTTATTTTTGGACTATAGGTGCACATATCTAAATATATGTATATATATGTATGTGTGTGTGTGTATACATACATACATACGTATATATGTATGTATGAAGACACATTGATGTCATGCGGCCGATAAAACAAGTTATTTTGGTGAACGAAATTATATTCTTTTGTCATTAATAGACCTTTTTCTATTAATCATGTTGTTGCCCTCTTGGCAAATTTCTTGCGTGTGGTGATACATCTTGATCTCTGCCTTTAAAATACCTACTATTTGTACGAGGACCAGCATCAATCATTATCTGAGCAAAAAAAGAAAGGAATCTAAACAGGAGTTCTACTAATTTCTTGAATGTGGCAATAAATCTTGATGTCCGCCCTTAAAATGCTTCCTATTTTTAGGATGACCAAGCATCAATCATTATCTGAGCAAAAAAGACAAGGAATTTAAACAGAAAGAAACCATGATCACTCAAGAATCAACAGAACTTACAAGACCGCAAAAGATTTACAGCAACTTCATTCAAGAAAATAACGATCGCAATCATCATTGGCTCAAACAGTAGACAATACCGAGAATCCAATTCAAACGAGGCATATCACCTCAAGATTCAGAACCCCTTAGCAGTCATGTTATATTTCTTGGTTTTTTAACCATCTTGCTTGCCAAGAATCATTAAAGGGATACCAAGAAAACAGTAGCGTATCGCAAAAAGAATTGGAAAAAAAGAAAGGGCAAGCACGGCAAAAAACCAACAGTGACGACAGTACCTGGCGAGGGCAAAGTAGAGGCGGAAGAGCTCGAACGGGGTCACACGGATAGCTCCATTGATGTACAAGGCGAGGCGCTTCACGACGGCCTCGAGGCGGACGGCGTTGGCTTCCACCGCCGTGGCCACCGGCATCTGAGAGGCCACGGGCACCGCCGCCGCGGGACGCTGGGAGGGAGGAGGGGGAGGAGCCGGAGGCTGAGGAACAGCACTCGCCATCATCCCTCCTTGCTCTCTTCTCCTCTCGCTCTCTTACTCTTCTTGGCTCTCTTCTCTTCTCGGGAGTCGGAGGGGTTGGTAGAAGGAGTCGGAGAAGGGTTTCCCCGTCACGGCCAGGTCGAAGAGAAACGGTTGGAAATAAAAAGAAAGAGGAGATGGTTATAAACAGGGAAGGCCCTTGGCTTTTATTTATCGCCCGGTTCGGTCCTCCAGACGTCGACCCACCGTTTCTTTTACCATTTGGTACAGCGGAGGATGCCAACGAACATGAGAGGCAGCCCACAGTATCAGCTTGGATCAGAACAGCCAATTTCAGCATGGAAAAATTTAAGCCAGCCTCCAAACCATGACTTGGGTGTCTATAAATTCAAAATTTAGAAATCTAGAAGGCCTTCTGCCCCTCTGTCTGTTATACAGCCACTTCAACTGGGTTTTTGAGGCCACGCTGACCCAGTAATTTTGGTTGTTAGGGTTAATAAAAGGTAAGGTTATAGTAGGTGAGAGTGATTAGAAGAATGCAATACCCTCCGGCTTAATTAACTAGTATAACCATAGTAAAGGTAAAATACAAAACTATATATTCTAAAGACAAATATCATTTTCTTGCGAGACGCACCAAACCCTAACGAATCGAATCAAACCCTAACAACTTGCATTAACTTTGAGATAAGTGCCTTGGACATTTTAAATCCCTATTAACTTGCAAAATTGTCTCATTCGCAGCATTCATTGCACATAGCTCTCGTGAATTGCTTTAACTTTCATGAGTGCTTTGAACCTTTTTTTTATCTCTATTAGCTAGCAAATATTGTCCCATTAGCGCCTTCGGTTGTTTTAGCTAACAAATTTTGTCTCACTACCAGTATCGGTTGTTCGAGTTGACAGACTCACTAGCAGCACTTGTTTTTTTAGCTTGCAAGTGTCGTTTCATTCATAGCATTGGCTATTTCAATGGCCAACATTGCCTTGTTCACACAGTCCATTATTTTGGCTATCAAATATTCTCATGTTATTGCCATCCATTACTTTAGCTAAGCAGGTAGTACATATTATCTCGTTTGCAATGTCAGACATTTTACCTAACAAACAAAATTTTATCCATACGATCAATCTTAAAGATATAATGTAATATAACTAGATCATTATATTTTTTAAAAAATATTCTATAATTAATGATTTTCTAAACCAGTTCAAAAATATTGGCCCGCTATCCTTAAGCATGAGGGACTTAAGAAAGTCTAACTAATGAGCACGAAAACTCCTTTCTTGGAATCTTAAATCCATTTAATGAGAAGCGGAGTTGCAACTTATGCAAGTAGGTTTAAATTAATGACTAAGTCCTACCCACTATCTAAACTAGATGATTAAGGGCTAAGTTATACCTAAATTCTAAATCGACAGTCCAACCCATAAGGCAACCCAACTCAACATTTTTTTGAGAAATTAGAGGCTACAGTATCTCCGTAATTTTGGCTATTAGGGTTGATAAGAGGTAAAGTTGCATTAGGAAAAATGTGAGTGCTGCGATTAAGGAAATTTAATACGTAAAACCATGATAGGAAAAAATATAAAAATGAATTTTAAGTAAACATTCATCATTCTCTTGCGAGGCATATCAAATGCTTGCGAATCATATTAACTTTTAGATAAGTATGTTGGACGTTTTATATCTCTATTAGCTTGCAAACATTGTCTAATTCGCAGCGTCTGTTACACTAAAGTTTAGTAAATTGCATTAACTCTCACATAACTGTCTTGGACATTTCGCCTGCAAACTAATAAATTTTGTCCCATTCGCAATGTCAGTCGTTCCAGCTAGCAATTACTACCTCACTATCGACACTGGTTGTTTAACTTAATAGGTATTGACTCACTTATAGCACTTGTTGTTTTAGCTAGTAAATATTATTTCATTTGGAGTATTGATTATTTTAGCCGGCAGCCTCATTCACAGCGTTTGTTGTTTTAGCTATCAAATATCCTCCCATTTATAGCATCAATTGTTAGCTAAACAAATATGGTCTCACTTGCCATATCAGTTATTTTAGCTAGCAAATTTTGTCCCATCCATATAGTCGATTATGAAGATCATGATGCAGCCAATTTCAGTATGGAAAAATTTAAGCCAACCTCCAAGCTATAACTTGGATGTCTATAAATTCAAAATTTAGAAATCTAGGAGGCCCTTCTACCCCTCTTTGTTTGTTGTACAGCCACTTCAACTAGGTTTTGAGATCGATTTGAGGCCATGCTGACCCAGTAATTTTGGTTGTTAGGGTTAATAAAAGGTAAGGTTATAGTAGGTGAGAGTGATTAGAAGAATGCAATGCCCTCCAACTTAATTAACTAATATAACCATAGTAAAGGTAAAGTACAAAACTATATATTCTAAAGACAAATATCATTTTCTTGCGAGATGCACCAAACCCTAACGAATCGGTTCAAACCCTAACAAGTTGCATTAACTTTGAGATAAGTGTCTTGGACATTTTATATCCCTATTAACTTGCAAAATTGTCTCATTCGTAGCATTCGTTGCAGATAGCTCTCGTGAATTGCTTTAACTTTCATGAGTGCTTTGAACATTTTTTTTATCTCTATTAGCTAGCAAATATTGTCCCATTAGCACCTTCGGTTGTTTTAGCTAACAAATTTTGTCTCACTACCAGTATCGGTTGTTCGAGTTGACAGACTCACTAGCAGCACTCATTTTTTTAGCTTACAAGTGTCATTTCATTCATAGCATTGGCTATTTCAATGGCCAACATTGCCTTGTTCACACAGTCCATTATTTTGGCTATCAAATATTCTCATGTTATTGCCATCCATTACTTTAGCTAAGCAAGTAGTACATATTATCTCGTTTGCAATGTCAGACATTTTACCTAACAAACAAAATTTTATCCATACGATCAATCTTAAAGATATAATGTAATATAACTAAATCATTATATTTTAAAAAAAATATTCTATAATTAATGATTTTCTAAACCAGTTCAAAAATATTGGCCCGCTATCCTTAAGCATGAGGGACTTAAGAAAGTCTAACTAACGAGCACGAAAACTCCTTTCTTGGAATCTTGAATCCATTTAATGAGAAGCGGAGTTGCAACCTATGCAAGTAGGTTTAAATTAATGACTAAGTCCTACCCACCATCTAAACTAGATGATTAAGGGCTAAGTTATACCTAAATTCTAAATCGACAGTCCAACCCATAAGGCAACCCAACTCAAAATTTTTTTGAGAAATTAGAGGCTACACTAACTCGGTAATTTTGGCTATTAGGGTTGATAAGAGGTAAAGTTGCATTAGAAAAAATATGAGTGCTGCGATTAAGGAAATTTAATACGTAAAACCATGATAGGAAAAAATATAAAAATGTATTTTAAGTAAACATTCATCATTCTCTTGCGAGGCACATCAAATGCTTGTGAATCATATTAACTTTTAGATAAGTATGTTGGACATTTTATATCTCTATTAGCTTGCAAACATTGTTCCATTCGTAGCGTCTGTTACACTAAAGTTTAGTAAATTGCATTAACTCTCAGATAATTGTCTTGGATGTTTTCTTCCCCTACAAACTAATAAATTTTGTCCCATTCGCAACCAGCTAGCAACTATTACCTCACTACCGACACCGGTTGTTTAACCTAATAGGTATTGACTCACTTATAGCGCTTGTTGTTTTAGCTAATAAATATTATTTCATTCGGAGTATTGATTGTTTTAGCTAGCAGCCTCATTCACAGTGTTTGTTGTTTTAGCTATCAAATATCCTCCCATTTATAGCATCAATTGTTAGCGAAACAAATATTGTCTCACCTGCCACATCGGTTATTTTAGCTAGCAAATTTTGTCACATCCATATAGTGGATTATGAAGATCATGATGCAATACAACCAAAATTTTATAATTGTTAAAATATTTGAAGATTATTGATTTTGTAAACCTATGCAAAATTATTGGCCTCTCTATCCTTAAGCAAGAAAGACTTTAAAAGACTAATTAATGAGTAGGAAAACTCTATTCTTGGTTTCTTAAGAACAAAGTCCTATCCGCTATCTAACTACATAATTAGCAGCTAATTCACATCTAAACTCTAAACTAACAACCCAACCTAAAAGCCAACTCAATACTGCAGTTTTTTTTTTGTTATTAGGAGGAGCTAATCGCCACCTTCTGTTTTATATGCACCATACCCTTTAAGAGCTGGCTCTGACTAGAATCAGACCCATGACCTCTTGCCCAAGTGGCAAATGCGATACCATTCGAACAAGCAATTCCACAAGTTTAAACATAAAATATTAGTTAGATCAGGTTGGATGAGATTCAAGCGTACCATATTGAGTGGAGTGATATTATCTATTTAAATCCAAATTGTCAAGGATATCTTCACAGAAAAAGGGATACCATGTTTGAGGCTACACCAACTCAATAATCTGGCTATTGGGATTAAATTAATCTAAGATAAGGGTTTTAAGTCGAATGTAATGTGGCACATGCGTTAACTAGCACTGCCATGGTAAGGGAAAAAAAAGAAATTGTACACCAAATACAATCATCATTCTCTCATAAGTTGCATCTAGCCCTCGTGAATTGCATTAACTTTTTAGGTAAGTTTCCGAGACAGTTTTATCTTTTTTGGCTGGCAAATATTGTCTTATGTATACTATCGATATTTTTAGCCTCATTCACAACGTCAATTATTTTAATTGGCAAATGTAGGCTCATTTATATTGTCAGTTGTTTTAGCTGGCAAATATTGTTATTCAGAGTTTTATTATTTTTGTTAGGAAGTATTGCATCATTCACAATATCGTTTGTTTTTGTTGGCTAATATTCTCTTATTTGTAGCATCAATCATTACCTAACGAATATTGCCTCATTTGCATGGTTAGTTATTTTAACCGGTACATATTTTAATGCTCACAATGTCATTTGTTTGAATCGACAAATATTGCCTCATCCATACAGTCGAGTTTATTTAAGAATTATAAGGTAATATTGCAAAATTACAAAAGTTCTTCTTTATGTCTAATTATCTTGTAATAATGACTCAACTAGTTTAGAGACATTGACATCTATGTCCTTAACCAAAGGCGACATAAAACTCCAAGTAACGAGTAGGGCTGCAAATAGGTCGGGTCGACCCGTGACCCGACCCGACCTGCATAAGACCCGACCCGATCCGAATTGTAGGATCCGCGGGGCCAGGTCGGGTCCTAAATATGAACTCGTTCTATTTTTCAGGTCGGGTCGGGTCGGGTCCACCCAATTTTGATCTGGACTCGGATCCGACTTGACCCATTTTTTTATCAGTTTTTTACTATTATATAGCAAAACTTTGAATATAAAAATACATAGATCCGGATCCGACTCGATCCGAATGATCCGTCAGGTCAAAATTTGTAGGCATGGACCCGACCCGATCCGATTTTCAACTAGGTCGGGTCTGGGTCTGAAATTAGGACCCAAACAAGAAACTGGGTCGGATCAGGGTCACTTAGGACCCGATCTGACCCGACCTATTTGCAACCCTGGTAACGAGTGGGCAACCTCTTTTATTAGTTTCTTAAATTCACTTAGGGTATATCTAGTGGCAAGGAAATATACAGAAAATAAAAAAAAAATAAACTAATTTATAAAATAAATCCTGAAATGCAGCGACAAACTTTCTAAGCTGGGTTTTGGGCAACTTCCAGGCCTGGCATGCCCGCCTTAGCCGAGGTCGATCCATTGTCCATTGATGGTCCGATACTCCGACCCACCCAAGTTGAAATATTACAGTACTTCAATATTTTCACACCGTAAACTCCGAATTAATCTCAACATATGAATCCATATATGGATATATATATTTTACTCAAAGACTTGCTGCTATACTAAGTTGGATCCCGTATCAATACTATATATCCTGTGTCGTCTTATAGCAAGTAAACCTTTACGTATTTGTCAAATGCATTAGATATTCAAGCCTTGGATGGTGGATTTTTACGCCATTTTTATAGTCACATAATATTTTCTTTGTTCATGTGTCTGGGACCAAATGCTCTCATGGTAGAAGCACGAGACAATGTGGCCTTAGGACTCCGTCACATGCCACAAGCATAATTGCCTTTGTATATTGAATTTTCTACCAGAAGACGCAAGCAATGCACTGCAAGAAAGATGAATGATTATGATTAAAAAAAAAGGTACGTACATGGCATGCATGAGGAACATTGATGGTTTTAAAAATATTTTTTTTTGTAATTTTACTCTGTCTTCAGCTAAGGGTTTGTGAATACCATCATAATATATACCATGCCATGCCACATACGTGGAGGAGTACGTAGATTACTAAAATCATGGAGCTTCCTCTATCCAGCATATACGTACGAGACTCGAATAAAAGAAAGAGAAGAATTCTGTCGACCATTGATCCATAACAGCTCTGGGCCAACTCCCCATGCAACCTGCGCATCCCACGCGTATGACATCATGCATGAAGAACATTGATGGTTTTAAAAATATTTTTTTTGTAATTTTACTTTGTCTTCAGCTCCTTGTTTGTGAATATCATCATAATATATACCATGCCATGCCACATACGTGGAGGAGTACGTAGACTACTAAAATCATGGAGCTTCCTCCATCCAGCAACCAGCATATACGGGACTCGAATAAAAGAAAGAGAAGAATTCGATCCATATCAGCTCTGGGCCAACTCCCGATGCAATCTGCGCATCCCACGCGTATGACATCAAGAACACGTGTAGGAACGATGGCCTTAAACTCGCCTCCCACTTGGACCGATTCAACTGGTGCTGGAGAGCACGCGTCCGTCTTACGTCCACGAAGCACTCCGGGCGGTGACAGATGCCAATAAAGCCGTAGAAACTCTTCAGCCTTCAGTCCCTCGTTCATCTATAAATCAAATCCACGGTCCTCCAGAGAAATAACGGGCAGAATATATAGAAGCAGCACAAGGGCTGGTGGACAAGGCAAAGGAATTCATGGCGCAGCTGGTGGACAAGGCAAAGGAGTTCGTAGCTGACAAAATCGCCCATGTCAAGAAGCCGGAGGCGAGCCTCACCGACGTGTCCATCAAGCACGTCAGTAGGGACTCGGCCAACTTCATCGGTCAGCTCGTCGTGGACAACCCCTACGGCCACGCCATCCCCATCTGCGAGATCTCTTACTCCCTCAAAAGCGCCGGCAGGTACGTTGCCTAGTAATTCCGGCCCTGTGGAATTTTTCCTGCTTTTGGAGTGATGGTTGCGTGTTTGCAGGGAGATAGCGTCGGGGACGATGCCGGACCCGGGGTCGATCGCGGCGAAGGAGACGACGAAGCTGGAGATCCCGCTCAGGGTGCCGTATGACTTCTTGATGAGCATCATGAAGGATGTTGGGAGGGACTGGGACGTCGACTACGAGATGCAGGTGGGACTCACCGTGGATCTCCCCATCGTCGGCAACTTCACGCTGCCGGTGTCCAAGAAGGGCGAGTTGAAGCTCCCTACCCTTTCCGATGTATTCTAGTTCTCTTGCCGTCATGCTAGGTGTAACGAATAAATTAAGTATTGTGTTTTTTTTTTTTTTTTTTTTTTTTTGCTAATACTGCTGGTGTGGTTAGCCACGAGCTCTGTTGGCTTTTCTAAACAAATGCTTAGCCTAGACAATTCCTTCATCACTTATCATCATCCAGATGAAACATTGGTCACCGGCTGCAACCCTCTGGATCCAACTGATGCTCATAGCCGAGTCATCTACTAGGATGATTAAACTAGCTTGTAGCACCCAGTATTGTATTTTGGAGCTGTAACTTTTTTTTTTGGAAAGAAAACAGGTGAAATCTATCTTATTAGTTCGTTCCACTTTCCTGTGAATTATTATGCTCTTTAGTTCTTTCAATCTTTGTGCAATTCTCGAAAACTCAAAAACCCTTAAGGTAGGATCGAATCCTATCCCTCAACTTCATCAAACTCTTCGATTTATCTCATATACTCCTTGATTGATTAAATCCACAAATTGTGTGTGGGTTGACACAAGCAAATATCAAAACCTCCTCGAGTAACACATCCGAGGGCACAACCTATGCACTGGTGACCAAGGTATCTGTAGAGGCTGCATGATAGAATGATAACCAGGTAGGGATCCTATCAAAGCCTGATTAGCTCAAAGAACTCGTGCCTATCAATGGTGCAATATATTCAAATGCAATGCCAAAACTAACTAATAAAATTAGAACAAGTCATAAAGAAACTGCGAGTTTAATAAAGCAAGCTTCAGGCATCAGGAACATTGGCTCAGCTGTCAGCTTGATAAACACCAATTTGATGTGTTGCATATCAGGGATTGAACGTGTAAATACAACCAGAACATTAGAGTACAGTTGGTAATAATGATAGTAGAGCTTTCAAAATAACTTTACACATTCAGGACTTTGCTTAGGCTAGTTAGCACAGCATGCAAATCTCAGCTTCCTGTTCAATCCTGATGCCTGGACTTGCTGGTAAACTAGGTGAAGCTATGTCTGATATCCCAGAAACCTTCCAAAGGACCGAAATATAAGATCCACTCGTGGTAACACCTGCTAACCTTTTCCACCCTGATAAAGCCAAACATAATATCAGTATGAGATTCAACAAGTCTGTTGGCAATGAGCAACTAAGATATTGCAAAGGGCTTTTCCCTTTCTCTTTTTAACTATAGCGTTGAATTTATATTGTGCCAAAAAAACAGATGGTGGTAAAGTTGGTGCATATGGCATACATGCAGCCTTCTGTAGCAAATATTGCAGATGCCTTCACTTATTTTAAGGGAATCAATTAGACTAAGAAGAAATGTGGGAGATAAATTGAAGATATAGCGGCAGCAAACAAAATGAGATGGCATGGGAATGGGCCATGGATAGTTGAGAAGGCCTCGGTACAAGAAATAGTATGTATTTGTATCAGCTGTCAGAAATAAATTCGACTCCACTCCAGTACATGCAAAGGAGTTGGGCAGAAGATCTGACAAAGCTGGTGACAAAATAAATAACTGTCAATAAGAATGAACGACAAATTATTCATGAAGCCACCCCATAAAAAGTAGAAAAAGAGGGTGAGGTTTGTGCTTATATACAGATGAGATTTTCAACAATGAATCAGCAAGAGGTCAATAGAAATGCAATGTCAAAATTTTCAATTGCAAATAATTTGGAAAGTGCTAAGTAGATCATCTTAATTACTCAGGGGAAGATAGTTGAGATCAGAATTAAGGTTTCCATGGGATACATCCACCCTGGCCCTTAATAATTTGATATCTACAGGGAACATTTCCACAATGAAAACAATGGTCCGAAACAAGAGGAATCAACATCAGCAAAGATGATTTGCATGTGTTGCTAGAATCCAAGTTAGTTGAAACGTTCAGAGCCTGAAGAAAAAGCTGCAGCTGATACGAGTAATAAATAATCAGAAGTGGCAGCGACAGAAGTCAAGCGGACACACTAAATACGAACTTTAAAAGTGAACCAAAACAAAAGAGAGCATAAATGGCCAGACAGAAAAAAATGAATTCAAGGTTCCCATCTCGGTACCAGACCCCATGCATGTACCATCATATTACAGTGTCTGTATATGGTACAGTATGAGAAGGCACGACATACTGTAGGGTATGAGACTGCATACTGGTTCAATATTGGTATGATACGGTACGTCCGATATGGTACGATACGAACCAGTACGGTGAACCTTGAATAAATTACTTTACATTGTTGTATTTTAAAATGCAAACTAATAAAAAATGAGAAGAAAAACCTTTTTTTTTTCTTTTTTTCTCTTTTTTTGAAAGAAGAGCATCAGTTGCAATTGAGCTCCTTTCCCATGAAAACATGTTATAAATTTATATTACCTCAAAATGAATAGAATAAGAATATTTACTTTTATATAAAAACACAAGTCCAAGTAACTCATGAGATAGTACTTGTTATACAAAAAATGCAAACTTGCAATAGATATCTTGCTCATGCAGTGTATAGTTGATTACCTTTCTAGGAGGTGTTCCTGGTTTCATTAAATTGTTCCCAAAACCGATCTTCCCTTTCTTATCAGATGGTTTAAGAATTTGAAATGAACATGTCAAAGTATCATCCACGCTCATCATAGCACCGGCATTATCAAACTCCCCACAATAATTTGGGGCCGAGAATATGGTAACCAGCTGGCGTTTTGCAAAGAACTCATAACCATCTTCTACAACCTGCCCAAACTGATATATCAGATGAATGCACTCAGAAAAAGGAAGATCAATTTGCTCAAGAGACCCAACTTTGGAAGGAAGTTGTTAGATATAATAGAGAGGAGATAGTTTTGTCTAGTCTACTTGCCTAGGAGGAAACAAGAAATATCATTTCTTAACTTGGTGTATGATATGCAGCAGAACCTAAATCCAGTGGTTTATCATTTGCTTTGTTTAGCCATCACCTCAAAGTAAAAGAAAGAGGCAATATACCAGTATACTTATCTTATTCAAATCTTCAGCATTATTCTGGTGTAAAAACTAAAAGCTGGGTCAATCAATTAGTCAATAAATAAATGCCCCGATTGATGTTTTCAGATACCACCACTAACCTGATGGGCTCGGCAAATGAGATCTAGGTCATGCTTCTGAAGGAACTCAGCTACCTTGTCAGGCCCAAAAGTGTAAGAGACTCCTCGGTCATTTTCCCCCCAGCCTTCAATATCTTTGTCAGGGTCTGACCATAATAAGTCACAAAGGAGACCTTGATCTGGTACATCCACCGGACGAGCAATATTTCGAATCTGATCCAAGTTCTTTAAATCAGGAGACAAACCCCCATGCATGCAGAGGATCTTCTCGTCAATAAGTGCAGCCACAGGTAGGCAGTTGAAACAATCAGTAAAAACCTTCCATAAGCGAACATTGAACCTCCTCTTGCATTCATCATAGAACCCATATATACGATTAATGGAAGCACACTCATGGTTGCCCCGCAGAAGAAAGAAGTTTTCAGGGTACTTTATTTTGTAAGCAAGAAGGAGGCATATAGTTTCTATACTTTGTTTACCACGATCAACATAGTCCCCAAGGAACAAATAATTTGCCTCTGGCGGGAACCCACCATATTCGAATAGTCGAAGAAGATCAGAATATTGACCATGAATGTCTCCTGCCAGCGAGAAAATAAGCAATTTGGAGATTCAACTAAATAATTTAAAATTGATGTTAACTAGAAGACACATAAGCATCATATCAAAAGCATTTAAACATGAAGATATCAATCCCTATTAAGGAAATCAATGTTACCGAAGTGTTAAAAAAAAAAAGACGAAAAATTTAATTAGTCTACTCTATATGTTAACAGAATTGTTGAGAACTGGTAACCCATTGTTTTTCCTTCAAATATTGTTCAATACCTAAAATGCCATTCAGCTTAATGACCTGGTCATGATGGTTGGGGCATGGATCCAACCCTCATAACCACCCACCATCAGGAAAAGATAAGCAAAAACATACTTTTGCATAACATCAATTTGATCATCAGAGCTTATTCCTTGTAAACATAAAGAAAAAATGTTGTTTAAATACCTACTTGAGCAGACATCTTCAAATGTAAACCAATAGAGGATACAAAAATAAATAGCTCACTTGTAGAATATCCAATACCAAGCAATTCAGTTTTCGTTTGGGTTAGATGATACAATTTGTTATTTAATGGAAGATACAAAATGAGAAAATAATGATATATTGAACTACAAGACTGAAAGATTACCATCCAGACATTATACATAAGGAATCTTACCCAAACTATTTATAGCCCACAGTATATGGTCATTATCAACTTTTTTGGGTAACTATTCTATTTATCCAATCCTCTACCACGCTAAGAAGGTTTAAAATCCTTCAACTACATAATGCATGTTTATCTCACACACAAACATGGCAACGGAACCCATATCATCTTCACTAATTTCATTGTCTATGATGAGAACAGAAATGTGACTGTACTCAAAGCTGCTGACTGCTCCCACAACCCATGAATATAACATAAGCATACTTTATAGTTCCATGCAAAAACAATGTAAACGCCAGCAATTACAATGGTTCATAAGTTACTAATGATAATAAAATTTTACACCTTTATGCCGTATCCATGACTAACATTTTCCCTCAACCCACAATAACTTCAAATATCAAAGGTATCACGTTTCTAGAAAGGTTGCACCCACATAAGCCAGAAGAACTAAGGAGCCAGACTTTCATCTTCACAAATCCATCCAGCAACATTTTGATTATAACATGAACACCATTAATTTTATCGGTCAAAACACAGGTTAACTGTGTGTTTGTACCACCAGTAGAGGTAGATAAGATATTGCTAGTCCACTACCATATGCCCCAAAAAAATCAACATAGAAACAAGAGAATTAGAACCAGAAGCAGTCCCAATCAATATAATAAAAGTTTGAGATTCTTTTCCTAAATGATCATTCTTAGAATCTCCTCCTGGGAGCATGACTTAAATTATATAATTCATCGGTAAACCTTCTCACAATTTAACTAAATTTGGAGGGCAGTGGATTGCCCAAAAAGCATCCTCTAATGCTGAACATGAGCACATCTTCAATGCGGGGTTGGTAAATGGCTTTTAGAGCTTATCTATGTAAAAAACGAAAAAGTCTATACTCTTCCAAATGTTGATTTCATGCACCAAGAAAACAAAAAGGGCATGTTTCCATGTCTGAAGTAGTATTTGAACACAAACTTGATAATACTACAAGAGAGAAAGAAGATCAACCTGATAAAAAATTCATCAAGAATCAATGCAACTGAATTTTTAAATAAACCAAAGAAGTCAAACCACTACTCACAAATAAGACATATTCTGTATGCTCCAGACGGTCAAACAACCAAAAGAATAAAAGTTTGAGGTCAACTAAAGGCTAGAAAGACTTTACAAAGGAGGAGCAGGAGGAGGAGAAGAAGAAAGATTAGAAAGCTACAAAAACAGGAATAAGGAAAGAGAGTGCGAGCAAAAAATTGAAGGGATAGGGACAATATGTGCCAGTTGTTTCCGTGGTGGTTGTTTTCTGGCTTCTTCAAATTGAGAAAAGTGAAGCAAGATCAAAAGAAAGAAGAGGTGAAAGATTTCTATTCAAGCCTCCATTAAACAAACTTCAAAAGTTCAAAGCACGTGATTTTGTAATTTCAAACAATCCATGCACATCCATGCAACGCTAGTTAAATTGAGAATCATCCACCAATTAAGTTCAAATCATCATTTCTCAAGACTTTTGTCCACGCAAGTTTACTTCTTTGCTTTCTCTTTCATCCATGCTATCTTGAAATTAACCTTTCCTTTCCACCTAAGACTACAAGGTGACATCAGTCAGTAAATGTGGGAACATTAAGATTTTCACTTCAGAAATTGAAAGTACCCAATCATCCACATTCCTTCTCTTCACTTAAAAGTGGGCCCAAGTAAGCAATGTGGAAGTTCAGATTTTGCTCTCCCCTTGAATACTGTGCATGTCAACACATGCTTCCATATCCCTTCCCCTACACCCCCCTCTTCCCCAAATAAATAAACAAACAAATAAGAAGGAAGAAAAATGCAAACTTTCCATAAATATTTCCTCAATGTAACTCAAGAACATCAACCTTTGGATATGATACCAACTTAAAGCATCTAATGGAGTGCCAAAGTATATTGATTTCCACCAATAAAGATTTTTCTATAAAGGAAATTGTAATAATCATTTGAAAGCTAAGAGATGAAGGTATTCAAGACTATGCTTTAAGTTTCTTCTAGTTAGTCACCAAGTACATTTTCTTTACTTAGATTAGAATTAGAAATAACAAGATAGGGAACTAGAGGAAGTGAATAAAATATTTTTAGCTTAGGCCTCTAAATTTTGTCATACAATTCTTTAAAAAGGTTCCACGAGTTTTACACAATATAACACCTTATGGTTCTTCAGTGTTCAAATATCAAAATATCTACCTAAAACATTAGCAGTAAGCCTTGATCCTATATATACAGGGTCAAGGTTCAAAGTACAGCAAACAAAGTTTGATAATGTTATCTTAATGGGAAAGATATAACCAAGCAAGGCAATTTTAGGAAGACAGGCCTACCATGAACTTGGGAGGGTAAGGAAAATCTATGGCCCTGCAACTTATAAGCAATCCTTTACAACATCTTAGACAATATGGGAATATAAGGTAGCTCTAATACAGGGATTTCCAATAATATGCAAAGAACAAGTTATGAGCCTAGATGCAAATCAAAACTCAATCCTGAGAATGATTGCTAAAAGACCTTCCAAATTTTTGAAGAAAAATTTCTTTTTTGTGTCTTGTCCCTGGAGGCAAATGTAATATGGTTTTATACCAATGTGAAGAAGAACAAACTTTGAAAGGAAGGAGAGACAAAATCAGACAACAATAAAATAAAAGAAATACACTAATTTCTGATGGTGTCTGGTTGGAAGAGGTGATTTAATTTTGTCTGGTTGGAAGTGGAGCATGAGGTTATAAGCCATAGGCTCCACATACCAAGGACTTCTAAAACATTCTTAACTCTTAAGTAAGAAAAAAAAACATCTTATGATCTTTTTTGTTTTTAAGCTATTAGTTATTATTAAAAAGCTACATGAGCCTTTATCATGGCAAATGTGTCCACAATTTTCCTTTTAAATAATTGAAACAAACAGCCACATTTTTTCACTGAAACCTACTAAGGCCTCCAAAATTAAATCAATTTCATCTAATGTGCCAAGACTGCCTATTACCTCCCAACCCAATAACTGCTCCCCCCGCATCCCCTCTCTAATTTTCATGCTTTCCATGCCAGCATGTCCACAGAAAGCTCCCTGTCAACCACCAACTAGCAAAAGACTCTGTAACAATCATTATTGCTAACCTGGCATTAATGCCTAATTCTAATGCATGAGATGATGGTAGTGGCAATGGGCAAGGGAGACAATTCCAATGCATGTAAAGATTTTAAAAAAAACATAAGGGAAGTAGAATCTTGAGGCAAACGGGTAGTTAAGGTACTTGATTAGCAATAAAAGTTGTTTCTAAAATTTGGTCTAAAACTAAAGGGGACATAGGCCAGGACATGATGACAGTGGCTTTCAGAAAAAACCAAAATAAATAAGAAAGGATGCATTTCTAATCATAGTTCTTGAACTGCATAGAAGTTTGTTAAAAAAATTTATGCTAATTAGAATTATCCATATAAATATCCTACCAGCCATCGATATAAAGGTTATTAAGAACCAAGAATTTTGAAAACACATCAAGCACTGCTCCAAAGCCCAATAAATTGTCCCCACAAAGGAAAGATTCGTTAGCAACTTAGCATATTCTCATGCTTTCTAAAATAGAAAAATTTATTCCCATAAAGCTGTTTTAAAATTGAACTTCCTCATGCCGTCTGATTTGACTTTGACTCCTTCAAATACACTTTTTGAAAAGATTACAATCCAGGTCCGCAATCTCAGTATCGGTTACCATATCGATACCTTATCGGTTCGATACGGTACGGTATGGTACATCTTTGTATCGAAATAGTTTTTAGACCATTTTCTCAATTTTTATCTCGGTGTGCCTCGATACAGACCAGTACAGATCTTGGTACGCCTCGGTGGGCTTGTACCGACTTGAAGGTAAATTTCGTACCGGTTATCCCCCAGTACAGTATGGTACGCCCCGTACCAGGCGGTACGGCAGACTATAGTTACAATGACAGCAACAACCATGCAATTAATAATACCTAATAAATGTAGGTGGGCTAAACTAATTGGTGGCTAACCATTGTATTCAAAACCTAAAAAGTAAGTCTCTGATCCAATCAACGGTGCAAATATAGGTACTAAAACCCATCCCAGTTTTGCCCTAGGATGGTACAATACCGTGCATCTGTATGATTGGGATGGATCAAGATTGTCATAATTAATAAGAATGAAAAGCAACAGGTGTGCAACTGGTACAATCCGTATGGATTGTCTGTATGGAGTATGGACCAATACAATCAGAATGACATGGATTGGTACATACCAATCCAACCAACTTTCGCATCCTAGGGTCCGTCTGCATACTGTTTGGCCATCGGATGGTATGGAACCAGTAGTACCATCCTATTATGCTAGTTTTGAAACATTAGATCTAAATTATTAAAACATCCTCCTTAATATAAAATCACCAAAATATGAAATGTAACACATAAGAATCAAGTGTAATAGTTCCAGCTAATTATTTCACTAGGACGACTTATTCTATATTCTTGTTTGATTACAAAGACTATGCATATACCTCCATTTAAAAAAAAATGGCTCCAACAAGGAAAAAAACACTAAAAACATGACTATCAAAATCCATGAACTACAGCTTGATAGTTTGTCTAGTCACGTGGAAAAGGAATAAAAGGTCCACCTATATACCTTTGAGTGACTTTAATACCATAAGGAAACAAAAAAGTCCTAGGCCTTATATCGAGAATAGTTTTGCAAATTCTTCTAATTTTGATTTGTCATGATTCTGTCGTGACCCCCAAAGGGTCATTTCTCTCTACGAAACTTCAATGCTTAACCATGCTCTCAAGAAGCCTCATCCCTTTGAAGTGCACAAACGTCCAAACCTATAACTTGTTCCAACTTTTCTTACATTGTCATGTACAAATGTGCAATAAAATAGGTGATTCATTCAAGGATTTATCAGCTATATTTGAATAACTCTGAGAAGTAGCACAACATAACAGTTCAAGCTTCTATCAAGCAAGTGTTTGATTGAGCAGCTTGCTATAGGCATCACATATAGATAATTACAAAGTGGTCCTCATTCATTCCAATGTTTACAATTCCAAAACTGAATAGAATGTTCCTCAAAACATGCTTCTCCCAAGAATATTACCATACTCAAAATCTTTGCCCAGCAAATGGGGTCCTTTGAGGATCACAACTCTAAGTTAGTGATGATCCACCATAATAAGCAGATTTTTATAGTCCACTGTTAACTCGGCATCAAATTTCAAGAATTATTGTTAACTTCATTGCCAAGGCAATGTTAGAAAAGGAGCGAGGGTATTTTAAATTCCTGTAGATTTGGAAAGAGTCAAGACGGAGAGCAAAGGTCACAAGGTTTGATATACTAAATTGCATCCATCTGTCAAGCATAGCCATAAGCCTCGAAGTAATAAATTGCACTACAAGTTAAAGAAAATGATTTTTAAAAAATGCATATTTGATATCGAATTGACCAACTATATACTATGCCTATTTGGCCATATGAGTAATTTTGGCTGCACCATGAGTCATAAATTCCCCTGCAATCCAGCAATTAAAGCGTACATCTAATCAATGCCAATACCATATAAACATCCAAAAAATGCTTCTACAAAAAAAAAAACTGATTTGTATCACTTACAGAATGAAATAATATAAAGTGAATGTTGACCAAACTTTGATACTGATGATGTATGCCAATAATGTCCTTGCAAAATAACCAATATAATCCTTGAACGAATCCTAAATATAAGCTCATAAAGAAAACCAATGATTACCCCAAAAGGGGTAAACTAACAACCATGCACTAAGGCCCTGATCCAGAGTGAGAAACAACTGACTTGGTTAATTGAATGTTACACTAATACCATGAGTCATATTGTCATATATTCCAGAAACAGTCAATCTTCTGAGCGTAAGCGAAGTATGACCATTACCAAAAGGTAAAAAGATATTTATAACATGCATGTGTGTCAGATAACAAACAAAATTTTACCAGAAAAACAATGAAATGGAATATCAAATTGGTCTTTGGGATGGTAAAAATTAAAATTTGGCAGGCCATTAGAAAACAGGTATATGGTTATGTGAAGTTTATCAATTTATGATCAAACTAAAACTCATAAGTTGAGCAATGCGCATGTTGTCATTAGCCAATCATAGATCAACAAGGATGACTATAAGTTCTGTGATACTTGGACGTGTTGCTACGAGCCAAATTTAATGCTCCGCTCTCCATATTTTGATGTTTTTAGCATCCAGGTTGAGTTTTTTCCCTATTAATACAACTAATCTATCTTGAAATCCGTGAAATATCACTCCCAAAGCCAAAAGCGCCTCCAAACGTAAGGAGGAAGCGAACCCATAGTATCATTTCCATATGAACTGAACAGATGCCCGCCAGGGAGTAACACAGCTAAAATCTAGGATCCTTTCAATCCCAAAACCACTCAGCATGCAGAGAAGAGGAGAAAACGAAAAATATGAGAGCTTTAGCCGTTTTTACCACAAATCTTGATCGGCGCTTCGAGTTCCAAGAGATTAGGCTGGCTGACAAAGATCTCCTTCGAAGCAAGACACAGCTGCCTGATCTCCGCCTCCGTCAACTGGACCGGCCGCACCGTCCGCCCGTTCCTCGCGTCAAGAAGCCGCCGTATGATATCATCCAACAATCCCTCATCCATCGGCATCACCCTCCCCCTCCACCAACCTCGCCTCCCCTCTTCTCCAAACCCTAGAAGCACTAGAACTCCTCCTACCCTCCTCCGATCGACCGAAGGGCAGAAAGGCAAAAAAGCAAGGAGAACCAAGAAAAGGAGGGCTGTACTTGGATTTTTCTATGGCGGTCCCCTTGTCGCTCACTCGCTTTCTCTCTCTGATAAGCTTTGCCGCATCTTCTTGAAGGAAGCAGTGGGCGTGGAGGCGACGCTCTCGCTTGGCTGGCTTCCCGCCGCGGTCCAAAAGAACGGAAGTTCTCTTTAATCTTATTATCTATATTCTTTTCGGAGCCCTAGATGGCGCCCCTGGTACCTCTTCTCGCTCCCCCCATGACGCGTGCCGTTCGACGCGTGGCGATGCTGGTATATCTCTATATATGGCATCGCGTGTTCTAGGAATCCCGGAAAGGGCCTTTCAATCACGACCGTCCGTTCTACATGATGGGCTCTAAATTTTTTTAAAAGTTTAATAAGTTTTGATGGAAGATTATGTCGGCAAAATTACTTGTCGGCAAGCAGTTTGCGTTGCTAAGCTTGCCGACAATGATTATCACTCTAAGGTTCGCTGGCATTTACAGAGGAACGAATAGAACAGCAGATTAGGTACCCTCCTTTGTCGCAAACTATTCACACTTCTCCGTTTGGATTCAGCTCATTCAGCTCCACTCCAATTATAGGATATTTTAGCTTTTTTGAGAGGAAAAGAGCATCGCAGCCGGCCCGCCCCCTCTTTCGAAGCAATTCTTGTCTTAACAATGGAGCTTTTAGAAGTGAAGTTACAGCCCCAATGTTCTATGATATCCTTGGAATTCTAGTTCTCCTTCGCAGACAGATTGGAAGCATTGATTTTGGCGTTTATGTTAAAAGGGCATGATGACAGAATAGAGCATCTCTAAATCTTACTGGGGACTGTGGCCTCATGACAGCCAATATTATTCATCGGTGTCCACTGTTGAATGGCATAACATCAAAAGAAGCATGGACAGACAGAAAGCTTGTGATTTCACATTTGAACAAAGGCCCTCGAAAATAGAGAAACCTACAAATAAAAAAATACCAGCCAAAAATTTTACCTCGGTAAACCTTTGGAATACAGATCGTTGAGCCACCGACAACTTCCAGGGTTTCCTAAAATAGGGGTACTTCGTGATTAATGCCGGAGATTGTATTTACTCCAGATAACTGTGCTGTGCTAAATAAAAAATTTTTGTTTGCAAAAATAGTTATAAAAATATATATTATTAGTGCCAACCGTGCTGTCCTTCAAAAAAAAACTTTTTTGTTTGCAAAATGGTTATAAGACCATGTATTATTAGTGCTCCATGTACACCATGAATTGTTACATATTAAAATTTGTATCTCCGAAGAGAAGTTTGCCATCTATATAATACTGAGGCTATATTTGGTTATGGAATAAATTTTAGGGGGGGGGGGGGGGGGAATTATTTGGATAAATTTAGAGTAACAAGGCTATTTCAAGAAATAAGAGTTTTGTCCATTTGGTTGGATGGATAAGTCTATCATAATATTGTTTGATTGAAGTAGAAAATAAGTAATGATTTTTTTAATGGATAAAATTGTCCTTCAACTAATAAGAATAAATTGACTAAGTATTAGGGTTTAGAATCTAAACAACTTCTCCACTCCTTGCGCCAGTCAACATTCACTGCACCCTCCTTGGTCCCCTCTTGTATGGCAGAACAAGATAGTTTGGGAAATGTCCATAAAAGAATTATAACCCACAATTATGAAACAAAAGAAATTCATTTCCATGATAGAGTTAATATTATATATAAAAAATATTGTAAATACAAATAACATTGCGGTTCCAAATAATGAGTCTATAATAGAATTGTAAATTCTACATGACATGGATCTTCTCATAAGTCGACTGCCTAGTCAATTATAAAAAAAAAATATCATTGGTAATTGCAAATATAACTATGGCATCACATATAACTTATGATTTGATATGATACTGTTTTTGCTTCTACATCATGTTCCCCTATTGGTTCACATCCGGGCACAATGTGTGACTAAACCAACATTTTGCATTGGATGGTGAATTAGTAAAATAACCTTCATAACAAGCATCGGATAACCCTACTTCGTGGTCCAAATAACAATGAAAGCAAGTAAAAATCAAAACATGAAAAACCAACTTAATATTAAGATGAAGGCTCGAGCTATGAAAATATCTTCAATGGTTTTGCATATAACGCATGCTATGCTCGATATCGAAAAGCGAACCACAACAACCCTAGCTGTATGCAATGCATTTCATGCCATGCATCAACTAGTAGATCAGGAACGCGATAACATCGGATACATGCCAAGCTTGCCAAAGTCCTCGAAGGCTAGCATCCAACATATCATCATTGTCTCGCAAGTGCATGCCTTCTGGCTATCCAATTGCATCCAAAATATTTTGAGAAAAGAAAATCCTGAAAAGGCATCCAATGTAAGTAAAATTTAAAATAAAATCAAAATTAAGATGTACACCCATGCAAATCCCTCGTCACATGCTATCGAGGCATGTTGTGTGTATAGGAGTATGCTATGCCCTCTCACAATATACACACGTATCAACTGAGAATACCCTGCACAAGGGTGTAATGAACAACCAGCCAACTACCAATATAAAGTGTGTAAAATTATGCTACTGAGTACAGATGATGCAAATGTTACTCAATCACCAAGCCACTTCTATCAACAACCACATGGAGAATTTATCAATCATGCAGCGGGCATAGGATAAAGTTATCCTCCAACTATTCTACCCCACTCTCAGTGGAATTTCCTATTATCTCTGATATGGAATATAATGCATATCAACGAACAGTTTATTCCAACCACCTAAGAAAGCTATCCAACCTCTTTTTCATCTACCAAGCAAAACTTTTGTCTGAAGATGCCCGAAGTTGGCCAACTAGCATGTGGAATCATTGGCTCTTTATACATGATGCATGCTGAATTGCCATGGATGCTGTGAAAGAGTAAAAATATCAAGCAGAATAGCTCCAATTGACCAAGGGATTCCATCTTGGCGGCTCAAAATGTGAACCAACAAAAGAAAGTTGTTCTCAATCTCAAGCTCGGGTATGCCCATGTTAGTGACGTGAGCCTCCCAAACCAGTGAACCACCCATGCCTCGGCCAATAAGGACCGAGACTTGGCTCTCATTCCTGCATGTAGATATGCAAAGCATCAAATGTTCTCAAAGCAAACCCAGAACCATCCCTCCTATCATTAGGATCATAGGAATCATCCATGATTAGTTTAATTCAATGTCGAGACAGTTATGTCTACTAAGTCACAGCTTAGTTTGCTGGATAATAAGTTTGGAGGATATATGTGTATGATGGAAGACCGTCGCATTTCTACTTTTCCAACCATAAGACCAACTCAAAAGAGCAGGCTGCTATGTCAGTGGAAGTTGATAGTCGTAGCCACTCCAACTGAATTCACTAATCAAATAACGGCATGTTTGGTTGGAAAGACTTGGGATATGGAATGAAAATGGAAATAAGTAGCTTCTATTCTAGCAGTTCGGTAGATGAGAGTTTCATTTCCATTCCGATTCTAGAAAGAAATGGGATTACCTCAATCCTCCAAAATCTAATTCCGACTCTCCTCTAAAATTCAAGTTCTATTCCAATTTCGATTTTGATGCCAGTTATGAATCAAATGTGTTGAAGAATATGGCCGTTTGGATTCCTATTTTAATCGATTTCGATTCCGACAAGCCTACACTCAAAAAAGCAAGTGGTGCATTGGGCAATTACCATCGGCCGTCAGGGCAATAGCATGAAGATACTATTTTGGGCAATTGCCCCACAAGGGCCTCCACACAAATGCACATTACTATGTATTTATTTAGATTAATTTATGAAATTATGGAAAATTATATCAGGAGTATTTAAGTTAATTAAATGAGTACCACCAAAACTTCTACTACCAAAATATCCTGAAATTTGCTTTTAGAAGTACTGTAAATATATCTTAAAAAAGCTAGGTATGATATTTTCTCATCTTATAGGGATTATATGCGAAGGTATATATAGGCAAATTACTGAGAATATTGATTCGCTTACACTTAAATCTATGCACGGGCCAATCTTAATATAAGCCTGACAGATGGGCCGGTCTTGAAATATAAGACTGCCAGTTAAAAATCTAACTTTGATGATTAAAAAGATATTAATATTGTCTTTAGTGAACCGACACACCTTGTGAACAACCATAAATATAAATTTATGTGTCTCACCAATTCCTTTCTAATAATATTTACTCTTTGCAAGTTTTTTTATATATTTTTTAAATTGAAAAATAGAGTTCAAAAAGTTCGAGATTAGGCCCAAGCTTAAGTATCGTGCTCCGATTTGGAAAGTATGTCCGATGGCCGGGCCGGATCGAACTCGGGTCTGACTAAATTATCTTTAGCTGTGCCCGGCCGGAACACGGCCCGCCCGTTGACGCGTAACTCCTCCCATCATCCCTCCGGTTGGAAAGATCCGATCAAGAAGTACCGAAACCCTCTGCTGCCGCCGTCTGGGAGCAGAGATCGAGAGGAGGGGGGCGAGCGGGCGCACGGACCAGCGATGCAATTCTTCGGAGGGTCGTCTGTGGCGGAGATCGCCCCATCTCCGGCAGCGCCGCCGGGAACGGCGACGGGGCTGGCCAGGAACAACGGGAACATGCTGTACATCTTCAACCGGAGCGGGGTGTGCCTGCTGTACCGCGAGTGGCACCGCCCGCTCCACACCTTGGACGCCCAGCAAGACCAAAAGCTCATGTTCGGCCTCCTCTTCTCCCTCCGCTCCTTCACTGTCAAGATGGATCCCACTAGGTTCCTATTCCCTTATTCCCCCGATCCCCCTTTTATCTTTCTTTGTCGATCCGAGCCCTAATAAACCATCTCCTTTCATTTCTTTTGGAGCAGCGTCGATAAAGGAAATCTGGGGGTGCCTCTGCTCCCGGGACAAGGTTGCTCCTTCCACAGCTTCCGCACCAACACTTACAAGTTAAGCTTCATGGAGTGCCCCTCTGGGATTAAGGTCGGTTGTTCCGTGACCTCCTTTATGTTCAATCTGATCGAAATTATTCGAGAAGATCGGAAAACTCTTTGATGAAATTGCCTATGATTGTAGTTGCCACGATGCCACACTAGTTGAGTTTAGAATACTTTAGTCTCCAATGCGTTATACTGGATTCTAAGAGCAATGACAGTAAATACGGAAAAATGAATGAATCACAGTGAAAATTAATGCATGTGTAATAAAGTTAGCAGCCATTTGGTGAAGCAAGACCAAAAAGACCACAATGTGTTGTTATTGGCGAATAATTTTGCATATTAGAACATGTTTGCTTGATGGTTGAAGCAGTGAAATATATAGATGTAGTCTCTGCAGTTATGTGTTGCAAGATATTCATCCTATCTCATCTGTGCATAGCACATTTCTGTGCCATCTTCACTGCTCCCTCTTTTACAACTATGCTGGACAAGTACAAAAGTTTCTTTCTTTGGAAGAAATTATTGTAATTAGAGCAACTTTTGGGATGGTATTGGATTTTAAAGTAGATTCTACCTCATTATCTGGGGCCATGTTTGGAAAAGAAAGAATTGGAGGAATGTGGGCTATTGTAATTCCCAGTGCATGAGTATATCCCCTAGTGGCCCATGGTATTGAAGTGAGAATAGTCTCTTGAGCATTTCTAATTTGAATATCAGAAAATAAAACTTTGTAGATCTGTACAAATGCTTGGAATTTGGTACATGGATTACTTGTTTTCCATGAGGTTTTAGAAGGGAAACAACAATGCTAATTCTGCTCAGCCATATATTGGAAGTGAATTTGAAATCAGGCACAACAAAATGGTGATGATCCGGATATGCAGGTAGTTCAGAGAAAAGAAGATTTAGTACTATTTTTATTAATCTTGGCAAGCTTTTTCCTAGTATCACTTTCATGGTTAGGGTGTCTATGGATAGCTCCAGAAAGAGATTCTTGATTTTGATTACTTTGGAAGAACCTTTTCTAATATCATGGATTTGTTCTAATAAAATTACATGATCTTTTCATGGAGTGCTATATATGGAATAATTTGGGGCTGAATGTTTGATCTTACTTGTTTAATCATTTATTTCCTGCATCAGTTCCATTCTGATTTGGAAAAACTTAAGAAGTCATGCCGCCTTATCTTCCCCCATCATTTCCATAATAAGCCTTCCTGAACACCATAGCTTCTAGCAAGCTGCTTCTCATTTAGTCTTAAGATATATCTTGTCACTCCTTCACTGAACTCTGCATGTCTTCCTTTCACATACATACTTTGTATTCAAATCTATTTTTGCCTTACTGCTTCACTAAATCGCTTCTGACTGGGCTATTTATTCAATTACATGGGTTACTGAATGCAACAATATTTAAATATTTCCCACTAATTTTCACAATTTTAAGAAGCTATGAATTAGAGTTTGATGTAGTTGTGAACTCACAGATATATGTTATTCTTTATATGCTGTTGGTTTGGATGCTACCCATCTGTATCCTTTTTGTTTCATGGGAGTACTTGCTTGTCTTGTTGCAAGGTTATGGACTTGTATTTTACCTCTTTTGATGGTAAATTGATTTGCTAGTAGCTTCATAATGTGTACCATAGCTGGCATTTGCCTACTCCTTTGATGCAGATTATTTTGGTTACTCATCCCAAGACTGGTGATATGCGGGAACCTCTGAGATATATATACAACATTTATGTGGAGTATGTCATAAAGAATCCCCTCTATGTTCCTGGGTCTCCAATCAAGTATGATTCTAATCACTTGTTATATTAGATTTTCAATTCTTTATGCCTTGAGCACTGGCATTAGTATCCCACCTAAATCTACAAGTTTCCATTTTCTTGAGCATGGAATGCATATCTTATGCACCATTATCATTCAATTCTTAGAAAAGGAAATGTTCAGCAAGTTAAGATTTGTCTGTGACCGCTGTATCTAGATGCTCTCATGCCTTTGGACCTGGAAGGTTTAAATGACACTTCCTGGACAGACAAAAGCAAGCTCATGCAAATCTTCATATTTCAACATATAAAATTAGTTCTACACTTCTATTGCCTAACAGCAGGTTCTAGGCAGCATGCCTAAGATTTGTATTAATGAATAGTTGGGTCCAAAAGTGTTGGTGAAGGACTTCTTGTTTCTTTAAAATATAGAATGGTGAACTATGAAATGTGAACTGAAACCAGTTCAATAATGGAAGGAACAAGTCCAACTGCCGACAATTGCTATTTGAGGGTGCCCAGGTGGCTATCTGGTTAAACTTCAAGACATGCTAATGTTGCTCATTTTTGACCTTTGAAAATATTGTTCTGTGAAATTTGATCTGAATCTGGCATGGTACATAAAAGGGATATACCAAATGTTAGATATTGATACTTTACGACGATTTAAAGCATAGCAAAATCCTTTTTTTCTGGGGGGGAATATGTTAACCATGAAATTTGAACCAAATCTGTTCAACAGCAGGAAAGGATGATTCAGACTAGCATTAATATACTGTGTGTAATTTGCAGACCTCAAATGTTGATGTAGTTGAAGTATGATGGAGATAGCCAGAGGTAAGTACATCTATTAACTATTATGAGCTGCAGCTATTAAGCAAAGTGCTGGAGAGTTGAGTTATCAACTAAAATTGTAAAAGCTTGTTCAGGTGGTCCTTAAGAGACCTTGGTAAAGAGAGGGGATCAACTTAGTCAAGGGGTTCGAAAATGGAACATAAGAACTTGGAAAATCTGAGTGGAAGTATGAAAATCTTTAGAATACCTAAAATATAAAAAATCTTTAGATATTTTTAGAATTTAGATTTTGGTTCAATTTATCTCGAATCTAAAATTTTTAGCAGCCACATGCAGATGCATGTGCATTATAATTAGTACACCAAATAAATGCATCATTTTTCAACATCCCACTTTTATTAGAGAGTTTCTGGGTTTGTATCTATTTATTCCTATTGGATTCTCCCCAATTAGGAGTTCTTGTACACGGTCACAGGGTTCCTTGGCAGCTTTACTAGGAACCCAAACTAAGAGATCCGATCATCAGAAAAGAGCCTCATATCTTTCCTCCGTACAATCATTTACATTTGACCTCTGATAGCTAAATATTTTTGGTCTTGGGATCGGATCACTGCTAGACCTGCAGAGGGGCAGCGGTTAGTCTTAGAGCAGCAGTTTATCACTTCATCGCTCCTCAGACCACAATATAGCCTATTGTTCTCAGGAATATAATTATGTCTATTGTAATATCTCTCACTTGATATATTAAGGTGCATTCATGTTCCATGTGCTGTTTTGGAAGGGGTTTAGTAATTTTTCACTCAGAATTATTCCTCAAATACATGCAATACTTGCATACATACATTCAACAGCATAGAGTGAACATGTTGGTGTGATACATTTATGGACATATAAATTCATCCTCGGATGTAGACATATGCAAATGGTACACGCATTGCACCTGCGCATGCATTTCCCTGAATTTGTATTCCCAATCCGTCCATAAGAACAGAATGTATCTGTATAGAAGGGAGGCTGGATGGCTTGGCCTTGCCTTAAATGCTTGGCTTGGTGTAACATCTGGCCACTCTGGGCATTTTTGTTATGAGTGGCAGAGAGAGTGCACTCATCCATTTATCTAGACAAGTATGTATGCAGCATGCATACATTATCACATGCCTACATTGCAAGCTTGCATTCATCTATTCATCGGTATATGCATATATGCGTATGTAAATGCATCAGCCAATATTCATGAATACGTTAATGTGCCAATTGACCCAGATGCAGAAATGTATGCAGAAACCTTGATATTCTGACTTGCCTGATTGTGAGTCAGCTTAATTCTCAATGAAATCACCAATAGCTCATTCAAATATAATATTCCCTGTGCCACTGTATATAGTTTTTATCTGTTTTGCTTGAGAGTGCTTTTAATCTGTGATTTGACCAAGCCCAAAGATTAGCCATCTATTGTCTGATGCATTGCTCAACGGTAGTATTCATTTCGGATATGTGTCCAACTTGCTTGCTGTGCTGTTTCCTACCAAGTAGTGACTTCTAGTACATAAGCTGGATGGTCATTGCTTTAATTTTTCCATGCAAACTCAGAACTAATATATAAGTTGTGCCAGTCTGTTGCGCGCAATTTCATAGCATGTCAATTTAATTATGCAAACTCCATTTAGAATAAATTTCAACTTCTGAACAGATAAGTGTGATGCCTGATTGCATTTTATTTCTTTTTGTAGATGTGAACTCTTCGTTACAAATCTTGACCAATATGTGAAGACTTTGGTATAACTTTCTGAATGCCAAGGTAATTTCCAATCCCATCATGATGCTTATAAATAAATTTATTGGCTGGATATGATTTTACATGTTTTTGAGCATGGAGCAGCAACTCTCTCTCTCTTTCTCTCTCACTCACTCACACACACACACACACAGTCTCTCTCTCTCTCAACACACACACACACACACACACACACTCACACACAGTCTCTCTCTCAAACACACACACACAACACTTTTCAACACAAATACTTAGATCAAACCAGCTGCCTGATGGGTTATTTGTCTTCTTGTCTTGTTGCGCTGCTGCTGCTGCTTTATGCTAGCTATCGGAATGTGAAAGTCCTTTATGAGTTCTCGTTTCTGCAGGGCTTGCTGTCAGAACTGCTATCATCTTGGAAAATCTTTTACTGCAACCAGAGAATCACAGCTTATAGAAGTTTCCATGCATACAGATGAGTCTGGATATCCTGAAAACCTGGAACATAGAGAGGCTTAAATTTCTGCTCATATTCTGCCTGATGATGTCCAGATGTTTCTCACTTTATACGAAAAACTTTTTTGCTGCTTGGTGTTCGGATGCTATATTCATGAGTTTGAGCTCACAATGTAGAATTGTGCACAGTGTTGCATGTCTAGATACAGTAAAAGCCATTGACTTGTCCCAGTTAGAAGAATTTGGATAGAGGATTTGTCCAATGGTTTTTGTTTTATTTCTTTACTGAATATCACAGAACCAATTCTGCAGAAATTTCGATACCTTTATGTTTGAGTTTTTCTTTTGTTCAATTCCTCTATGTTTGAGTTGCTGTAGAAAACTATTAGGGTAATTTGTTGCTTATCAATTGTGGGTTCATTTTTCTTTCCTTCAGGTTCATTAATCTTCTAAATTTCTTGCAAGTCCAGCACTTCATAGCCTCATGAAGCAACGACTTCAAGGTCATTATTTCTATCATATGTTGGAGATTTGGTAAAAAGTTTCATGTTTATCCATTGCCGTTAAATACATGTAACGCACAAAAAAAAGGAAAAAAAAGAAAAAAAAAGAGAGAAAAGAACAGGTCTTTACATCAAAAGGTCGGGTTATCTATACAATTCTCCACAGATGCAACCATGTTCATTAATAATGTAAAGGAGGTATATTTGTTAATGACGCCACGCATCTACGTTTCCAGAAGTGGCAAATTATTCAACATTGATATTTATCATCATCTATAACCATAATTATGATTGACAAGCTTTGTCTAGCTTTCTGAGCTCCCACTGTTGGTTCAGGAAAAGAAGATCAGTAATCTTCAACGTCCCTTTGAACCAGATATTTTAGCACCAGTTGGTGGTTGGATTAAAGACTAGCCTTTTGGTAAAAGGTGCAGCTTCACCTTTTATTACAAAGAATACATTTCGTCTGAAAAGTACACATATTTGCTAATAAAAATAGTATATATCAATCACTTTTTAAAGTAGATTAACGTGCAATTCACTTCAACAAAAAAAATGTGCATTTTTCATTTTTTTTGTTTGATTATGTCCTCCGATACTTTGAAAGCTAGTAAATGAACTCCCATTCATTAATATACCTCCTATTTTTTTGCTGAGAGATTACAACTCTTTATCCTTTAAGACTGAGAGATAATAACAGTGACATGTAAATAACTGGAAAAATCTGGATGCCGTAAAAATGAAACAAAATGATCCTCCGAATCTAATCTAAATTGTTCATACTTAATGAAGGCATTACACCTATTTGCCTTTGCTTGATATTATTGCAAAAAATCTATTAGTATATCGCTAATATTTGATAGCTTCCATATTCCCTCATCCCCACCTGCAAAACTAGGAATCTCTTATTTGATAATATAAAATTTCCAGTTCTATTTTTTTTTTCGAAGTTTGCTTGGATGCTACACTAAATTAGCATCATAGCCATATAATATCTTGCAAAAGATAAGAATTCAATGAATGAAGAAAGGTTGCAAAAGTCAAAAAGAACTTGTGGAATATATGAGTCTAACAATTTTGAGACCTTTGAAATGCTGAAAATGACAAAGTTGGAAAGGTTTCATTGTTCCAAGTGTACCAGGATTGAAATTTGCCCTTACCTATCCCTCAACACGGAAATCTTAATGAAACAGAAAAATATCCATATATTGTTATTAAAGTCGATCCATGTCACTCATGCCCGACCAAATCATTAATCTAGCCGTTCATGTTCAATCAAAGCATCACGTAGCTCTGCATGAATGACCGGTTCAGCCATTGGATCAACCATAGCTTTAAATAAATTTTCATAAATTGACCGATTTAGAGTTCTATTCGGACCGGAAGCGTGACGTGCTGATGGTTCAACGGTTCGTCCGGTCCGGCTTTTAAAATATCGCGTGGATAAACGGAAAAAATAGAGAACCGGAAAATTAATAAAACGCCAAAGTTAGGTACCTAGGGTTACTGGTAGGTGAGGGACACGTGTAACAGCCTCGCCCATGCCAAGACGGCGTATGGTAGAGGGAAATAGAAGCAAGAGGATTGCAAAAATCCCAGGCTGTTTTTACCAAAAAAAAAAAAAAAAAAATCCCAGGCTGCCGTGGCACACAACAACGCTCACCCCACCCCGCCTCCCCAACTCCCGACCTCTGACTTGCCGGAATATTCCGTCATGACGGCAATCTCTTGGATTTTCCCGAAAAGTATATATACCTTTCTCGTCTCCTCCTTCCTGCCCTAAAGTCCCCAGACCCCTTTCTTTCCCCCTTCGCTGCCCCATCTCCCTATTTCTTCTTCCCCCTTCTCTCTCTAGGTCGTCTCTCTCTTTCTCGCTTGCCCCTCTTTCTCTCTCCATGTGCTTGTTCTTGGTCGCGTGGAGATCGATGCAGCGGGGATGGAAGCCTTCGGAGGGGATCCGTCGGCTGGGTACTAAGAGGAGCTTCGGATCGGGAAAAATAGGGCCTTTCTTGGTTCTCTAGAGCGCAGAGCTATCTTTCCGTGGTGGATGGACGCAGTGGAGTTGCCTCTGCCAGTGAACGTTGTTGTATCGAAGCTCTTGGCGACTGAGGGTTTCGGGAGGGTTGGGGAGCCGGAGAATAGAGGCTCTGACGCCGCTGATGCTCCCGTTTTCGGAAGCCACAAGATATCTGGGTGCAGCCCTTGTAGTAGCGGTATGACTTTTGCCCCTTTGATATGATAAAATTTCGATTTTAGCGCCTTAAAAGGGATTAAGATTGGATTTCTGGACTTAGAAGGGATAAAGATTTGATTTTTGCATGGATTGTGAGTTATTTTTGTTTATTTGCTGCTTCTTCGGGGCATAGATGGATGCATGGGAGGATGGTAACTCGCATTTTAGGAGTCTTAGTGGATGGATTCTGTACGGACGTGAAGTTGTTCCTCAAATATAGGGTTTCGGCTGTCAGGAATTGAGGGATTTCGTTTGTTATTGCTTTTGTTTGTTTTTTTTTTTAATATTTTGTGTCTGGAAAACTGGGTGTTATTACTTAGGGATAGATTCTACGATCTTCTGGTGGAAATTATTGGAAATCCGTGGGTTTCATATATGCTTGCTCTTGTTTGTATGTTAGTTTTTGAGTCCGGAAAAATGGGTAAATTTCTTAGTTAGAGATGGTTTCTATAATCTTCTGGTGGAAATTATTGAAAATCCATGAAGTGGCTTTTTTTAAGCCAAGTGTGGTGGTATCATAGCACAGTCGGTTTGATTGGACCAAAATATTCTGTCAGATCTGCTGTATAACAGCTAATTTGACGTTGGTCGCTTTCTGTTTCCTCATGAGTCTTGTGCGGATGCATAATGCATATTTGTATGTACGCAATATTTGTATGTGTTCACATTAATGCATACATATTTGCACAAAGTTATATTTATACATGTTTACATGCTAATTCCATTTACTTCACGTCTATAGGTCACTGGAAGCAATAAAAGAAGGGGTTATTTGGTATGGCATCTTTTTGTACTTTTGATCTTTTCTCATTGTTTTCCTTGTGCGTATGCTTTATGTTATTTCCTTTATATTATCATTGTGAACATGATCATGATATGGTCATGAAGCTTATCAAGCTATATAGTTTCAGAATTTTCTTTTTAATGACATACCAAGCAGGGTTTCCAGAGAATTACTACTGATACTCAACAACCATAACAGTGCAACATGTCACCATCTTTACATGCTCTTGTGCTCTTAAGTATCCAGATTCCAGAAAATATACTTCCAACATATTGTTGCATTGCTATCTGTGTGTATAACTAAGGGATCTACTTTTTGTGTTTTTGAATCTTCATATCCATATTTATGTTAGGAACTAACGGCATGTGAAACGTTTTTGATGCTCAAGGATGTGTTTCTTTATTATTTTCTGGCAGTTGTCTATACATGAGTAAGTCTGATGTTTCTACTACTTCTATTTATAAATCTTCTGTTGTGTAAGTGCTGAAACTGAGATAACTATATCTCAAATTTTGTTGTTTAAGCTTAATTTCTTCTTAATTGATTTGGAACCAGTTATATCCATGACAGATGCAGAACATCAACACTCAATTTCAGAATGCAGTTCAGTTTCCAGACACAAAAAGATTGACCGGGAACTATGTATGAATGAAAATATGCCTCCCAGTTCCAAATGTGAAGGTAATGGCAAAAGGCATCACCTTGGGGAGGCAGATATGCCTATCTTATCACTAGCCAAGCGTGAGGGCAGATCATTGAACAAGAAATCTGTGAAAAAACCAAACACTTTCTCTTGCTCTAAGCGACCAAGAATAGATCAACCAGAAAATTCTGTGACGAATTCTGGAATTGATGACCGTAATATTATATCCAGGACAATTGGATCTGACAGCATACCATGCTCTTCTGCTGGTAAGAAGGATACTACTTTTGCTTTTACTTTTTTTATGATGTATACCTCTGCATTTCTTAACATTATTAGATAACTTAAAGAAAAAGATGATATTTGTAATAGCTGACCGTGTTGTTTCTTGATCTTTCATTTGATTACACAGATAAATCCCGGATGGTCAAGCAGAAGCGTGGTCAGGATGGAAAGAGAACGGACAAAAAGAATTTTAGAGGTTGTCTGAGAAGTAAATTTGACTGTTTTACAACAAAGGCTGGATTAACCAACTGTGATTCCGCTTCCGGAGGAAACAACATTCTCGGTATGCAGCAACTATGCCGATTAACCTTTTTCTAATGTCTCCTATATGTATATCTTCCTTTTCCATTTGTGTGTGTGCATGTGCTTGTGTGTGCTCATGCATGTCTAAAGCAATGTACGCGTGCACGCACATGATATTTCTGTGTATATAATAGAAGGGCCCTAGTTTCTCAGAAAAATAAAGAAAACATGTTGGCCTTAATTAAGCAAATTACTCTCACTGTATTTTTCTTTAGGAGAACTTGGTTGAAAAGTTATTCACTTTGATGTCTCATATGATGCTTTTGTGGACATGTCATGACATGTGTACGTTATCTGTCCTGCTAGCAGGTGCTTTTTCACATGTAAGGAAGCAAAATCATATAAGGAAGGTTTTAAAATTTAGAGTGAGGATAGTTATCTATATTTTTGGATACATATGGTGGTTGAATTGATTTGTTATTTGATAATTGATAGTCAGCACAGGAAAATTTTTTTTGCTGTCTTGAAAAAATGATTTTTTTTAAATTTTAAATCTCCCAGTTTTGTTTCTTGCAAAAAGTTGTTCCAACCGGTGGTGTACGTCAGAAAGATTTTTGCTAGTCCTTTTATGTAGCATTTTGTAGTCCTCTGTAATTGCTACCTTTTCCCTAATTACTTGTTCGAGGCGAGGGTGATATCTTGCTGAATTTTAACAAAAATGTCTTGACTTGGTTGTGAAAATTTCTGCCTTAGTTGTTGCAACTGCTTTCGATTTTTTCCAGTTCCTGCTTTCTTTTGGATGCTCCCGAAGTTTCTTTATTTTGTAAAATCTGATACAGTTTTGTGCCCCAATGTAAACCTCCTTTTGCTGAAGAAATTCTTTGCTCTCGGTCCATGTCTTCCTGGACAAAGCTAGGTTCATCTTGCTTTACATAATATTTCTATCGCAATAGCTTCTGGCACACTTGTGTTCATTATCATATATTATTGTCACTTCTTCATTCTGTCTCTTGAATTCACTCACATGCCCTCTACCATGTTCATGTAATGGTAGTCTTCAGTGATAAGCAAACCTAAGTGGTGCCTAATACGACATGTTGAATGAATGAACGATTAATACAAGTTCTGCTATTGAGTATTTTTAAGGACTGCTAGTGCAAGTCTATTTCCATGTTTTCCCAAATATGGTTGTCTTTCTAAATATGTTTTCATGCAATTGAGATCCTGCTCATTGTCCAGCACTTGGTGACATCACCTTGGTCCATTCTTTCCACTTTATCCCACAGTGGTGCAAGTCCGTTGCTTCCTTTTTTTGTCCTCCTTTTTACCCTCTTTTCAAAAGATATGAATTTCCCTTGAAACCTGAAAGTCATTCAATGATCACAGAACTTCCCAGAAGCACCTCTCTGAGCCATCCATATCATCCTTCTTTTGCATGATTAATCTATGAATACGTAAATAATGTCAGTTGGGTATTACGCTGTGATTTTGTTAATGCCTTTTATTAGTTGTTGCCTCCATGAAAACTGGATAGTATATTCTGATTTCTAGTTTTATTAATCTTTGGCTTGATTCTTCAAAACTTGCCACTATAAATTTAATTTGTTGTCGTCCATATTTTGGGCTTATCTTTAATCCTCTACCCTCTTCAAATTGCTTATGCCATGGCATCTCCTCTTAGTATCAAAAGGATTTTTTTTTTAATAACAAATCTTACAAATAAACAGGCTTAGCACTGACCCTTGATTTAGGGTCAAAGCAATTAGAAACTTTTGTGTCTTGCCATATCTATTCGTAGTAGTTGGAATCTTCTATCTAAGGTAACATGCCCTTTTTAGAATTTTCCCTTGAACTCACACCCGCTTCCTAAGCACTTTTGTATTAAAAGTGTTTCTAAAATATCCATTTCCCTCCATCCACTCTCGCACTCATGCCCGGTTTTGGAAACCAAATATCTGGTACATATTTTGTTCCTTCATATTAATATTTGCAGTATATATACAGGGATATTACCCTGTAATGATCCCGATAATCCAGGATTCTTCAAAGGATGAACTTGGAACAGGCCTAACCTTAGGCTTTTTTTGCACTGAGTGGCTGCCCTACGACTATAACCCGCAACATCATACACACAAATATATCACATTTTTTTTTCTCTTAGTCGTACCCAATCAATTGGCATCCTTTATGATCGTAGCTCTTACTGGATTGTCTCTTGACTCCGTAGTGTGACACACAAGTTTAATTCTGGTAATTGACCTGGTTTTCTATTTTACCTTTATTCATGAACGACTACCACAATATTCTTTCAATATTACTATGTTATCTCGATTTTTTTTCATGGAAAGAGTTTGGCAATCTATTAATCAGTTCATTCATATATCTACTTTTCCCCTTTTCTAATAATTGGGCTGCTTTCTCTCATTCCAAATCCAACATGTAATATAGGCCACCATATATTTTTGCCTTAATGGCCTTTTCCCCCCTGCATAAACTTTTTTCTTTCTTTTAAAATTTTGTCCTTTGCCATGTCATAAAGCCAGGAAAATTTATTGTCATGATTTTGAACTTCAAGATCCCAAATCAAGTTCTTGCCTTAAGATTTTTTTTTTTCAAAAGATTCTTTAGAAACTCTTGCTCCCCCCCACCCCCCCTCTCTCTCTCTCATACAGAGATGTGTACACAACATATACACATTCAAAGCTAACAGAAATATTATCTATGCTTTGATGCTTTGGATTCTAAACTATCAAACTTTGACTGAAGGATTTGCACATGAAATAATGTATTTACAATGTGAATTCAATGCCAGTAATATAGTATATGTGACAAACCGACAGTTCTGCAGTTAGTACCTTCTAAGAATCACCAAGGCAATAGCAAGATTGTCTCTTTCCCCCTTATGTTTATTTTTAGGTTTAATAAGCAAGTTACTTGTGTACTTACACATAATTTTATCGTACCATTTCAAATTAGGAATATATGGTCTCAAGTCAGATCTCCGTGATGTTACAAAGCATATGGATGATCTATCACTAAATGAACTTCTTGATGGCAATTACAAATATCCTAACATATGTCCAGAAAAAGGAAAGAGAGCCTCAACTGTCAATGAGAATATATTAATCTCGGTTAGAAAGGCTTGCTCTATCCTTCCACTCCATGGTGCAGTTGATAACAATGGAAATGGAAAAGCTGTTATAAACCTCTTGAATCATAATTGCTCTTCACTGAACTTGTCTGAATGTGATAACAAGGATAAGGGCATTGAGGAATTAGTATCTTGTAGCAAGGTGAGTACAATTTTTTTTTAAAATTTTCTCATATGAATGTAATTATATAAATTAAAATCCAAGCATTTTATTTATTTATTTACACTTCTTGACAGGATCCTTGTCAGTTGAACTTGAATGACTCCACTTTATACCAGCCTAAAGACATTTTGAAGCGGTTAACACTTCCTGCGGCCCAGGATCTGAATGCTCTTTTGTTGGAATTAAACATGACTATGGTCCCTTTACGTTCTACTGTGCACATGACAACTTTCTGCCATGCTAGCTTGCCGCCTTTTCCTTGGTCCTTTTGTCACCCTGGAGCGTGCAAACCCAGTGTAGATGTTGGTAAATTGCCTTCAACAAAGAGCACATCCCAAGGTAAATGGGTTAGAATAGGAAGCAATTCCACTTCCCTTGGAGATGATCAGAGTTGCTTCTCTGAAATGGAATTGAAGTCATTTAACCACAATGAAGATATGGTAATCCAGCATAAGGTCAATGATCTTCTTCAAGATGTGAACACCCTGGCAACATCTGTCAGGCCGCTATCTGATGGGCCTTCCAGTACCTTATGCAATCTGTCAGTTTCTCCAGAAGCTCATAGTTCAGATGATGTTGATTTGAAGAAAGATTCTGGTGTTTTCGGTTCATTTATTTCTAAAATGCTTAATTTAACAGAGGAGCATGTGGACACTTCAGATTGCCATTTGGAATTTGACCATAAAGATAGCGTGGTTTTAGGAACTTCTGAATCTGAAATCCATCTGAGGTTTAAGGGACTTGAGCCCAACTTAGTGGATCCATCACAGACTACTTTGCAATTCGAGGACAGCGAAGTCACTCGAAAAGCACAGCATACAGTAGGCAGAGATGGTTATTCAGAAAATTGCTCTTGCTACTCTTGTAAAAGCACTTTTAATGGATGTGATCAGAATTCACAATATTTTCCTACACCAAAGATATCCAAACAAGGTAATCTGCTAAAATACAATATGCATTACTAGAGGCATCCCATACTTTAAAAATGTATATCATGTTCTTTTCTAGGGTTATCAGTTCCTTTTTTTCAAAGGAAATTTTATATTAGTGACATATTTAATATCATCCATCTCATGTTTGAATGTAATTTACTAGACTAGTATATATATGCATAATATATGTTTATTGGTTATTTAATTCTAGCATTAAACTGTTGTTGAAGGTGATAAATTAGGAAGAGGCACTCATCATACTTATCTTGCTATCCATGAGAAGGAAAAATCTAACAATTTGTTGTTCTTTGTGGAATTTTCAAGTAAAACGTTCATGAGTTTGCCAATCTGTTTAATAGTTATGTTGTAGGAAGAGCCATAGTAGTGGAGTTCGATGTATCTGTTTGTGAATCTGTTTGATGCATAACTCTGGAATTCAAGTAATTTTTCTGTCATTTGTGTGATTTAAACTTGTTGATTGCGATTGTGTATCTGTTTATGCAGAAAATATATGATTTGCAAAATCACTGTGAAAACAGCTTGTGTTTGTTGATGTAATTTCTATCCATCTAGAACATGATTTCTTTCTCTTCGGTTGAAATATGGGTTAGTTTTGATAAATTTTCAGCTCTGCGATGCAAGGCTTTCTTTTTTTCAGGTGACATATTTTTTGGTTCTCCATTGTATATGTTGTTAAAATATTTTTTACTTATCATAAAAGAGAGAGCTGATAAGCTGATGCAGTTCTGCCAGCTTCTGTTTCATGGAGGATGTTTTAGATTAAGACAGGTGCCTTTCCATATTTCATTGCAAGTTAGAAAAGCATTACAAACATTAGCTTGCACTATAGGCCAATTTCCATGCATTCCTCTGTTCTCTCTGAATACAGACATGCACTACCACATGTCGGGTAGTTCCAGATTGCATGGCTGAATGTGGCAATTATCACATGTGATGAGAGTGCATTAGACTGATGAGAGTGCCTCAAATATTAATTGGGAGCTACTTTATGTTTCTCAGAGATGGAGTAAGGGTTGCTCTCTCAGAAAGGTTAATCAAGATATGATCCTCCTTTTTATTGAGGAAATAACCTGGCATGCATTCTAGAATTGTTTCAGGAGATTATTTGTTGTTTGAATATTCATGATATATGTCAAAGTTTTACAAAGTCATAAATGAAGTTGCTAAGGTAGAAGATTTTTTTTTTCCTGATTCTTTGAGACTCTTTAGTTTAAAACCGGAAACGGAAAGGCCTAAATTTACTTAGAGTTGGCAAAGAATTAGGAAGTCATGTGTTAGGCTTGCCCTGATAAGTTGCTAAGGTAGAAGATTTTTTTTTTTTTATGATTCTTTGAGACTCTTTAGATTAAAACCGGAAACAGAAAGTCCTAAATTTACTTAGAGTTGGCATAGAATTAGGAAATCATGTGTTAGGCTTGCCTGATATATGCCAAAGTTGTTTTACAAAGTCATAAATGAAGTTGTTAAAATAGCAGATTTTTTTTCTTCTGATTCTTTGAGACTCTTTAGTTTAAAACCGGAAACAGAAAGACCTAAATTTACTTAGAGTTGGCATAGAATTAGGAAATCACGTGTTAGGCTTGCCCTGATAAGTTAAATTAACAAGTATTTTAAGTTATGCATCAAATAATTTTTCTTTAAATATCAGAACTGAGGGAAAATGGCATCGTGAGAAGTCATTTGACTTATTATGTAATTGAATTATTATTTGAACTGGTCAGTAGGACATCGTTGAAGTATTTCTGAGTTTCCTTAAAATTTACAACAAAATAATATTTGATTCCATTGAGCATGGATTTAGAAACTCAGCAAAAATGTAAAGATGCTGGCAATGTTGTATGGATTCTTTGGCAGTGATTATAACTAATTGAAGTCCAAATATGTCTACTTTCTCATGTGCTGAAGGCTTTAGGGAGAACTGTGTAATGGATCCTGGAGATCAAATAATCCATTTGTTGTCCAGGAAGTTTTCATAGATGCTGATAACCTTTAACAACATGATGATAGATGGAGTGTGCAGAAATAATAGCTAATGATGGGTAGACTGTGCAAATTTTTTTTTGCAGAGGTCAATTTTTTGCCTCTCAGACCAATCAGGCAGCTACATGTTCATCCTGTTGAGGCTTATTTAAGTGATGAAGCCGCCTAAACTAAATTTGGTTTAAGTTTTAGCAAAATAAATTTGGCGATTGAGGTGACGAAACTCTTGTATAAAATAGATAAAAAGAAATACTAAAAAAGAAGATAGAGAGAGTTTTTGAAACCATTGTATCAGTGGTGGTAGGGGCTACTACTGTCCCCTGCAATCAACAAGTACTCCTCTCTCGAGTTATACAGGTTGCCAACACAAATGTGCCTGACTAAGAGTAGGCTACCATTACCCTTTTGACTACTCGGGACATCATTAGAATTAGGAGTGATTTGTTGGTTCAGATTCAAAGTGTATCCAATGAGATGTCAGACTCCATAACTTTTGGGGCTTTGACTGGCACTGATTTTTATGCGGTTTATCTCTATACATCTTTTAGCTGGTAACATACTGACTTTAACAAACACAAATGGCCACTGCTAATCTTTTTTCTTGAGAACCATGAGTCACGGTTAAAAAAATGGACCTTGCTTAAGCTAAAACAAAAATACCTTGAATATATCTGGTGTGGTTTTGATCCCTTTTTTTAATTCTATTGACAGTGGCTCGCATTAGGAAGCATCGTGGTTTAGGAGTTAAGAATTGTAATCATCGAGGTCTTTTCATGGCCCGCAACAGTCACATATGGAAAGAAAGGAAACAATTCTGTGGATTTAGTACATGATCTCCTGATCAATAGCTACTCTGTACTTTCACATAATGCATGATTTACCTATAGTCAGGCCAAGATCCATTTGAAAGGTCAATCTTGTTACCTCTGTCTTTTTATTTAAAATTAATGTGGCAATAACACGGGAATTAATGAGCAGTGCCATTATGACCCTGTGACGTAGCCTGAGAGTCCACATGCGCAAGCAAGCTGGTATCATGGAGATTAGCAGGTAACAAAATAGAGAAATAACAGACACCAAGCAAGCAGCAAATTCCTGATTTTTGAATTCTTTTATTAAAAGACTGTAATATTCAATAAATAGTACAATATGGTTTCCTTTTGTCAGGTGAGATAGCTCCAATGAACTTACTGTAATATTCAATAAATAGTACAAATGTTTAGTGGGATTTTGTTTGGATCTACCAGTCAGAAATGTCTCAGGATGACCGCCCAAACCACTTTGCCAGAATTGTAGTCGAAAAGAAAATCTTGGGCCAAGTTCTTGTCGGTGCCACTTGTTTTACGACATCCTTAATAAGAGTTCTTTTATAAAGCAATATCATACAAAACGTGGATTGAGGTGAGCTTATCTCAAGGTTCTATAAAATATCCTGACTCAACTCATTATTAGAACACCGTACACCTGTCCCAACTCTCGAACCTATTGTAATAAGGTTTCATCATGTGATAGAAAGTCATCATCTCCTGGATCAAGCATGATGATATATGGTTACAGTTTTATTATCGGACCAATTGATATTTATGGCCTTTTTGAATGCATGAATATATTCTTGTAGGCTTCTAGCTAGTTGTATTTGATGCTTTTCTTCTGCGCTTATTTCTTTTTTCCTGTCAGGAGTGCAGCATATATTACTTCTATCTGCTGGATCCTTTCTCCCCTTTGCTTATCTGATGAAACTATTTCTGCTCATTGTCTTGTCAATTCTTTTCTTACCCATTCTGATATCTACAGTATATTTGTTAATTAGGCTCCTTACGGGGGGAACTGCATGCTGCTGAAATACTATATGCGATGAGACATTGTTCCAATGCCATCAAGAATCGGAGCCATGACAGTGGGAGGATAAAATGGCCCAAGACATCATCGCAGAAGACCATGAAAGCTCGCAAATCTGCATCTCCCATGGATAAAACAGAGTTTTCATTTCTCGCAGGTAGGCATCATGATCCAGTTGGAAGTTCAGGCCCTGCATTTGTGAGACATAAGTTGATGAGCGAAAAGAAAAAAGATTTCATGCACATGAATAATACTGGTAGAGGACCTGCAAGATGGTCTGTTCCTGCCGAAGGTATTGCATCTCCCAGCAAACTGGAAAAAGATCCAGCCATCAGCACGAGACCATCGCATAGCAGTGCCATCAGGCCGCCCAGTCTGATGTCATCACCTGCTCGAGGCGAAAAGGGCTGCGACTATCAGCAGAAGCTTAGGAAGGCGACGGTGACATCATCAGTTACCTTTGGAGGGTCATGTATTAAAGACTGGAACAAGGGAAGGAGCAAGAGAGTGTGATTGTACATTAACATATACAATGAATGCGTTTGAGCTACCTGTTGAGAGGCTGTAAAAATAGATGGAAGGGGGGGTCTGGGTTGAGCTTCTCAGCAGGCGACAAGCTACATATCTTGTGTTACGAACGGTTGACTGGAGGGAGGAAATATGCCCCCATTTGTTTGGTTGAATGTGGCCGTTGGAGGGGCGTGAGTTAACCGGGCATTTTTTGTGGGCCAATTTGTAATGGGCGTACTTGTCTTTTATTGGCAAATAGCGTTACAGATGGGCCTCTTCTTTGGCTTGAATCTGTCTTGGCTGGAAATCATCTATTAATTTTTAGAGGCTTGTTGTGAGTTGATAGCCGGTCATAAAATTTGATGTTTTAAATTGGAGAGCTTCGCAATCTAGATTTCTTCTCTATATTGATCCCACATTTGTTTGGACAAGATTTGTACGATTATGAAATGATGAATACGCTTGCAAAACTGGGTTTGTAGTATTGATTGCAAGCATTCTGTTGCTGGGAAAATAGCTGTCTTAGAGGCAATATTTTCATTTTTTTTTTTAATCACATGAAGGACTTATTCTAGAAGGGGTTAGACTTTAGTGAGCCAGTCATAATGGATGGTTTTGCTGTTCTAATTGGATGGTTACTATACACTTACTTAGCCCCCCATTTGGAGAGAGAAAACTGGAATTCTCCGCAAAAAAAGATTGGGGCAGAATCTTCCTACAAAGAAGGATTCATCTTTAGACGAATCCAACGTTGGATCTCCCACCGCACAGCTCAAAGCATTCCGAACTCCATCTTAGGGATCTCAGAAAAGGTGAAGGATGCAACCCTAGCCCCTCACCAAAATTTAGCAGCACCCCACCGAACGATGATTTGATTTGGATGGTACATCCCTCGCCGCTGTAGTTAGGGATGGGGTTATCCAATTTCCAAACTCCAAAAGCAACCCTCCCGCTTTAAGCTCTATATATTTTTGACCTTGTGTATATAGATTTTGGGTCGCTTGCTCTGGTTGGACCTACGCTCGGTTTCCTCAACAGTCGTGCCAATTAACCTGCTGATTGGCTGGCATCTTACACATGAAATTTTCCAGCTTACCCCCAAGCTTCACAATGTTGTTTCAGTGGATCGGGCGGATATTTTCTTCTCAACTTAACCCTTTTACCTTCACGATTCGTTTGGTTGGGATTTATATGCCAGATTATCATATTTGCTATGAAAAGAGAATGAAAAAGATGATAAAATAAATGATGAGTCCTGTGCATATTAATGGTGAAAGAGAAGGTTAAATTTAAGCAAAAAAAAAAAAAAAAAGAGAAGGTTAAATTAATAATGTCACGTCCCTGAGTTCATGAATTGGAAGTCGTGTCAATTGGCGCATACCCATAAAAAATTCTTTCCACAAACATGATATATCAATATGATATCATAAATATACGACAGAACAATTTAAATAATAATATACAAATTTTATTTCAATAACTAGCTTAATATTTAGATGCCTCTCTAACCAAGGAAGAGAGGTGCCCAGGAAACCATGACCAACCAATTGATGGTTAGCGGCTGGTTGTAGCAGGCAGCCGACAACGGAAATCCATCCGAAAATAGGATCTCTACCCCTTACATTGTGTAATCAAGGCTTTCCGATGGTTAGAGCCTCGGCCACAGCTGCAAAGCATCGTGGGAAACCGAGCGGAGGCCTTGGTGACAAAAAAAATCCAGCGATCATCGATTGGAATCAAAGCTTCCAAGGACCACATAAGGAGATAGAGAGGTCAATTAAAGGCTGTCGGACTCTTATTTAGTTTCTGGCGACAGTTGGCAGTAGCAATGGCGTTGGAAGTGGTCTGACATTCGAGGAGAAAAATTGAGAAATTTCGACAGCAGCATTGATCAAAGACTTGGTCTCTCTGATGTGGTGGAAGAGGGATGAGAGAGGAGTCGGATCTCGTCCGACGAACTTGAGAGGAAGAAGACTTTCATCAAGAGTCCTCTTTTCTACACAAGATTAATGCTTTACTTGGCCTTTTTTTTTTTTCTTTTTTTTTTTAATGACATTTCATATAGCTCTAACGTTGATACAGCCTGCCAAATCAAAAGAAGTAAAGAGTACAAGGAAAAGGGTATATCTGCTACAGTCGTCCAAATGAAGTCTCTAGAGTGCCGGGCATTAAAGGAGGCAATTCAGTCTGCTGCTCTGTTTGTCTTTCGAAATACGTGGGCTGCTTGAAAAGAGCCCAACTCCCGGTTTAATCTATGAGTCTCGTGGATCAACGGGTGACCATCCCCGTACCTGTCCACTCTCCGAATCCACACCATGGAATTCCCATCGAGCCACACAAAATGCGTTACTTGGGCATTCATTACTCCTAATGCTACTAGGATGATGCACCTCAAAAATTTGTTCCCAATGTAAGAGCAAGCTGGATCAATTGGTGAACTAAGAATTCTGCCTCCATAAAAACATCCGGACCGATGATTCGAGGTTCATACTCCGTGGTGCATGCAAGCTAAAGCTGTCAAACGCGCCCGCGCAGAAGCAGGCATTTTACGAATGTCCAAGTCCAAAGTGCAACTTTTGACGAAGCACTGCATGAAGACTCCATTTCCGCTGCTACGCAGAGCCATGTTACATCAGTGCTGACAATATCTTATTTAGATTGATGCCCAAAATTGATGTTCTGCTTTGAAAAATATTAGTTGGATTCCACAAGAATCATACCTATCGTAAGGTGTGACGCTAATCTACTTGTTGGGACTCGACATCGTGCAAACTTATGTCTTACCAGGAGTCCTATAAGAGATCGACTGAGCAACCAAAAAAGAGTTGCACTTTTAAAATTACCTATCTGAATTTCATGCAAGTTTATATTGCACGAGAATTTGACAAGATTTCGTTTGTTGGGGCAGGGGTTTGTTCATATTGAAAAAGAAAGATAAATTATGTACATAAGTACATGAGAACCGGAAAAACAACTGAAATTGGTCCAAAACTGGATGCTAGGAACTAGATGTGAGCACAATAAGCTTATGGAGCTTCTTAAAAATTCACCTCCCCTTGCCCCTCCATTTTCATTGACAAAAAAAAAAAAACAAATTTTATGTTTATTATCCTTACATCCAATAATTTGTAAAACTCATATTTACACCTGGTTAAATTAATGGTGCTGGTAAAACCATTTGCCTTATATTATCTTCAAGCGAGGAGAAGAATACACACGTTTTTTTTATATCCATGGATGGTTGTTATATTACGTAAGATTATTTTTATTAGTTTTAAATTTTTTTCTGATGTGGTATTTGGTTCCTATATAAAATTAAAGATTTGACTAGCGTTCAATTAAATTATGAGTAAAAGTGTTGGATAAAAAAAAGCCTAGCGTAGATTGTCAAATTATTGGATATAAGTAGAATTTACTCCTAAGTCCTAATCTCATAAGAGTTAGTATAATTTATTCAAAAAAAATTTGGCCCGCTTGTGTTGCAGCATGTCTTGCATGAGTTTGGGCTGACGGTTAACTTAGAAGGAGATGCATAAATGGCTGCCATCAGAAAACAGGAATGGCACAACAGATCTTCTTAAGTATAAAGTTTTGGGTTATAATTAGCTTGGCTTGCTGGTATTTGGGCGAATTAAAGCTGCTGGGACTTTCCTGAAACACCAAATCCTTCCACCCATATTTTTCCATAGGCTTGTAAACTTCATAGTTTCGTTCAATCATGTTCCTGTCAATTCTAGTCCTCATGCATTTAAAAATAAACACCAATTTTAAGTTTGTCTATATAAAGTTCAAGCCCAATTAAAGGAGTTTGGAAGAGAGAACTTTCACGGGATGATGTCTAATGTACAGAATCCACGACCGCATCTTGTTGTGCTTCATAGCTACGGGTAGCAAACAGGCAAGTTGGGCCGGGTTGACAGTCAAGCCCAGGCCCAGCACAAAATTGTGGCATCTCTACCCAGAAAGTATCCAACCCGAACTGACCTTAACTAGAGCTTCTCAAACTATACCCAACCCAGGCTCAAAATAGAATCGGTTAGGGTTAGGTCAAGTCATATTGGGTTGGATCGAATTGATTAGATCAGTTTAGCCAACTCACCTATCAATGCTCTCATGCCATATGAATAATATTTTAAAATAAAATAAAATAAATTAAGAATCGCAATGTGCGAGCATAATTTGGATCCTAATTTTAGATAGTTAAACGAGTACTTGTGAGATCTTAGAAATAGAAGCACGTTTAATATATATATCTATTATAGATTTATATGGGCTTGGTTCCAAGTTAGGTAAGGTTGCCCGATATTTTAAGCTCAATCCAATCCGAATTTGAGCCAAGTTGGGATTGTCAACCCAAACCCAGCCCGGGCCATGCCTAAACCCATCCAAGGCTTATGGAATTACGGTTTGAGTTCGGGTTGACGTGCCTAATTTCAACCCATATTCATAGCAAGAACCAGATTCTAATTAGTATTACCGCGGCATGTAGCAGCTCATATCCGAGCAACATGCTACTTGCACCTAACAGAACGCTGAATACTCCAATGATCCAATACTCGTCTACCTGAACTCTTTTGGGCCACCAAGCGCGGATGCTTAGGGAGTTGTTTTCATAATGCCGCAGTGAAGTTCTTCACTCTTTGTTATAAAAGAAACAAAAAGAAAAGATCAATACTACCTTAAAGGATAAGTCCTTGGAGATCAATTAACTATACTAATAATTGTCAACCACCAGTGTAGTGTCAGTATCTGTCCACCGGCCTAACTTTTATATATATATATATTATCCAAATATTCTTTCCACTGGTTTTTTTTTTTTGGGCTAAAACGGAAGTATCATACATAACGTGTACGAATACAACCAAAAAAGTCAAAAGGTAATACATCACGGAGAGCACTAAGGCCCTGTTTGGGGGAGCTGTTGGCAGTAGAGCTGTTGGAAGTAGAGCTGTTGGAAGTAGAGCTGTCTGAAGTAGAGCTGTTATAAAAAGCTGTCTGCTGTTTGGTAACTACATTCGTAAAGTGTTGTGGTACTTTGTTTTGTGTTTGGTAAACAAACTGAGAAAGTACTTTTGTATTACAAAAATACCATAAAGGACATTGCATAGTATTATACAACAGAACATAATAAAACATAACATAAATTAATACATAAATATACGATATAGTATAATATTATTGTAATATAAAATAATATTATGTTAATATAGCATTAATATTAAATTATTAGAGTAAATTAATATTTGATAATATAACATAATATTAAATTATTTAACATAACATATTAATGTATTATGATATAATGTAATATATATTATATTTCTAGTATAATACAATAATAAAAGTATAAAATATTATAATTATTAGAATAAAAGAATTTCTCATAATATAACATAATATTAAATTATTTAAAATAACATATTAATGTATTATAATATAATGTAATATAATACCATATTTATAGTATAATACAATAATAAAGGTATAAAATATTATAATTATTATTATAAATTAATTTTTCATAATATAACATAATATTAAATTATTTAAAATAACATATTAATGTATTATAATGTAATGTAATATAATATAATATTTATAGTATAATACAATAATAAATGTATAAAATATTATAATTATTAGTATAAATTATTTTTTCATAATATAACATAATATTAAATTATTTAACATAACATATTAATGTATTATGATATAATATAATATGATATTATATTTATAGTATAATACAAAAATAAAGGTATAAAATATTATAATTATTAGTATAAATTAATTTTTCATAATATAACATAATATTAAATTATTTAACATAACATATTAATGTATTATGATATAATATAATATGATATTATATTTATAGTATAATACAAAAGTAAAGGTATAAAATATTATAATTATTAGTATAAAATAATTTTCCATAATAATTTCCTATAATTTTTCATAAAATAATTTTCCGCGGTCCAGGGGCTCTTCTTCGTGGTCCACGCTCGAGGAGGACCTCAGCGTGGGCCGCGAGGTTGATAATAAAAAATAATAATAGATTGATTTTGGAAGGTATGGAAAAAGATTAAAATTTTTTTCTTCTAAAATGTGGTTCAAGAGATGCATACAAAAATTGAAAAGAAAAATACCTTTTCTTACGGAAGGGAGTCTGACGGTTAGGGTTCTTGGCTCCAACAGATTTTTAGGTTTATAAAGGGACAAACTGTGTAATTATGTTATTTTAATATAGGCATTTTTGTCAAAAATATAGCTTTTCCGAAAAAGCTGAAACAGCTTCCTCCCAAAAGCTCCAAATTGGAGCTTCCTCCCAAAAGCTGTTTTCAGCTTCCCGCAAAAGCTGAAACAGCTTTTTGAAAAATTTACCAAACACAGTTTTTCATCTAAAAGTACTTTTGGAGGGCCAGAAAGTGCTTTCTGGCCCTCCAAAAGCTCCCCCAAACAGGGCCTAAGCAATTTCGCCTTGCCCACCCATAGGTGGTCTTCAGAGTAGACAGCAACAAAGGAAACCACCCAATCCACAGCTCCATTGGCATCTTTGAAGACATGCCTCGTCTAAATCACCATCATGTAACAAACTATGGCCCAGATGTCTCTCAGCAGCGGGTGGTAATCGCCAACCCCACCTGAGGCCTGTAGGATTTACCCAATGATTGTCGCAGAGTCACCCCCCATGAGGACCTCTCGCCCTAGCAAAGCAAAGCATCCGAATATAGCTCAATTCAGACCAAGCTGCTCTCAGCTCCGCCGCTGGCACCGAGGTGTCAAACAAGTGGCAGCCCCCGGCCGTGATCACCCTAGAATTCGGACCCCTGATAACGAAGTCCGCACCTCCACTCCTGCCGCCCTGCAAGACGCATTCATCGAAGTTAACCTTGAGGAAACTCGGGAATGGGGGCTCCACGAGCAGATGTAGAGCCCTAGATGTCTCGACCTGTCAAAGATCTATCCGAACAGATCACCTGAGAGGTCTCCACTGCCAGCATTCGCGCTCTCTCAACCGCCACCCCAGGTGGGGGGCTCATCTCGCCAAAGGTCTATGAATTCCTCGCCAGCCAGGTCTGATAGGTAGTGTAGGCCGCTCGCACTACCTCAGGTCTGGACTGCGAGACCCCAGCCAAGCATCAGAGTATCTGGAGAAAGGACATCGCGTGATGCTAGAAGTCCACAAGGAAACTTGCCCGCCTCCAGATCCTCCTGGCTCGGTAGCATTGGAAGATAGCATAGTCCAGCGACTCATCAGTCTGACACTCAGGGCACTGAGGGCGGATACCCATTCCCTTCGCACACAGCAGTAGTCTCGTCGATAGCCTATCTCAAGCGACCTTCTAGAGAAATAAGGTCACTTTGGGGGTGGATACCCCAAACCGCCAGATCCAGCTGAGATCTACCTCCAACTACCTTCCGCCCTAGACAACACAGCAAGTGTCAGCCACTTTGACTCTGGACCTGCAGGACGAGCTCCACATCCTGACATCGGGGCAAGGGTACCCTGGAGCTGGGAGTGACCGAATCGCTTCCGCAAGTGGCTCCCCAAACAACTGATCGATCCGATAGGTATCCCAGCCTGCACGATCAGGGAGAAGAAGGTCGCACACCATGAATTCCTTCTCGGCCTCAACACTAACTAGGATCAGCTAACGCCTCAACGGGAGCTCCTCCACCCATACGTCCCCTACCACATGGAGACTCAACATTGTTTCCCTTTATTCACATCCTGTGAATGGAATTCCGAATGAACTTGCGAATTGGAGTTATCCTGCTTGTCTTCTTTAACCGGCCTCCATGAATTAAAGTATTGAGAGCGTGGCAGCTTTCTAGCGGACAAGATTTATCTGCAATAGTTTTTATGTCATTGGCTTATTTCTTGCCGCTTATTCTTCATTAGTGTATATATATATATATATATATATATATTTGTCTATGTATATGTGTATATGTATATGTATATGTATATGTGTCTATGTATATGCATATATGTATATGTATATATGTATATATGTATATGTATATGTATATATGTATATGTATATGTATATATGTATATGTATATATATATGTATATATGTATATATGTATATATGTATATGTATATGTATATATATGTATAGATATATATATATATACACAAATTTAAAATTTTTTGCGGTGTGCTACTTGTACTGCAGAATATTGTGCAGCACTTGATGGCTGCTAGAAGATAGATGGCTACCAAATAAAATAAAAAACTCGCTATTGCTGCCTCCACTAGATCAGCTTAAGGCTGGACCACCTTTCTGAGCAAACTCACAACAACCACCATACATTCTCAATACCTTCAAGGCACCATTGTTGACACGTCTTCCTCTCTACCAGCAGAATTTCCTTTCATTGTTCAAAGATGTGCTGTTGGTGCCTTCGCTGTGTAGAAAGAAATAAAATAATAATAATAAAAATTATAGCTAGCTGCAATCGGTTACCTATCAAATATTTCCCAGAATAACTTCTATAAATTAAAATATTTCCCACAATATTTTGATTTGTGCTTGGTCCATGATGCACATGAGATGCAAAAGAGTATGTTTAAGGTGACACGTACACGTGCATGAATCAATCATAAAAGGTCGGTCGTGCACTACGAACATCTCTAAATCAAGTTTGGAAAGACCGAGTCCAACGGACATACCGAGTTTCGGATTCTCCCCAACACCAGAAAAGATACCGAGTCCACCTAAATTTCCAACGCCGTTTTCCCCAACAAATTCGGCACACGAATATTACAGAACAGATGGCAGAGCAACACTGGTTCCCACTCTACATCTGGGTAGCTTTGTACCCAGGGGATTCCAGGTGCCCCACTGCCAGCTATCTCCGGACATGCAAGTGGAGAGAGGCCACGACTCACGGGATGCAGGAAGTTCCCAAAATCCAAAGCCCGTGAGCGGGGCCGCCACGGATCCCAAGGAACCATCCAAACCATCCGACACCCCCGCACCAACCGCTCCACGACGAATGACACCTCGGATTTCCGACTTTCCCTCCTTCGGATGTCAACGCGAACGGAGATCCAAATATTTAATCCATCACCAAATCAAATAAAATATTGTTGATTAAAATTAAATAGGAATAGTTTTGATAGTAATCCATGCCTTCTCATTTTGTTGATTCTTTGATTCGGAATCTGTTACGGGAGAACTTAGCCACCACGCCCCACGTGACCGGCACGCGCGCCCAGGAAGACTACGGCTGCCCCTTGATCCAGCAATCCGACCTCGGGTCGGATATCTTCAGCTCCGCAGCCCGACCTCGAGTCGGCTGCCCCTTGATCCAGCAATCCGACCTCAGGTCGGATATCTTCAGCTCCGCAGCCCGACCCCGAGTCGGCTGCCCCTTGATCCAGCGATCCGACCTCGGGTCGGATATCTTCAGCTCCGCAGCCCGACCCCGAGTCGGCTGCCCCTTGATCCAGCAATCTAACCCCGAGTCGAACATCTTCAGCTCCGCAGCCCGACTCCGAGTCGGCTGCCCATTGATCCAGCAATCCGACCCCGAGTCGGCAATCTCTCGACAACAACAGACTGTTCCTCTGAGGCACGCCGCGGCCCCCTGCTCCACTACTCCCTGCAACGGCCGTATCCGGCGCTGCCCCACGATCCCCTGTAACAGCCGTACAAAGCGGAGCTCCACTATGCCCTGCCATGGCTGTACCCAGCGCTGCCCCACGACGCCCTGTAACGGCCATGTCAGTGGCAGCCCCATCGTGCCACACGATGACGAATCCCCGGAAAAACCCCCCAGCCTGATATATATGAGGCTGGGGGGGAAGGGGGAGGGTAAGATATATCTTCCAGAGTATCATCTCACCTGCTACCTTCTCCTTCTCCTTCTCCTTTAATCTCCTCTGACTTGATCGTCGGAGGGCCCCCACTACCCCGGTGGTGGTGCGAGGCTTGCTTGCAGGTTTCACGGCGGAGGGCGGAGCGCAACCAAAGCAACTCAAAGGAAACCCCGTTCACACCGCTGTGCCAATCGTTCTCGGTTTGGACCACCAGCAACAGAACCGAACTCGATACCGGATCCGAAGTCCAATAATTTTAATATTTAATAACCTTGATACCCTTTATATTTAGTATCAATCCAAAATTCTACTCAAGATATTTGAAAAAAAAATTCAAAACGAATAAAAAATTTAAATAGTTTGCGGTTTTTAGGTTTCAATTTTAGTTTTGATTTTGAAGAATGGTGGTGGAAGTAAGGCATCCCTATGGCTTCTTCCTATTTGCATTCAAGATGAGAAGGTCGCTAGTGGAAGTAAGATATATGAGCTTGCAAAATAGCAACGTAGGATTTTGGGTAATATAATTTCCACGCCTATAGCCATGGACCAAATTACTAATTATTTCAATTGTATCTCGAAGCGATGAAGCTGAATAAAATTGGTTAACCATTTGACCAGGCAATTCTACAATCACATAATCCAGGTGTTGGTTCATGTAGGTACTCAGAAGAACTCTTCTACTTGCCATTTGTCTTTCTAGAGTATCGGTCAATGGAGAAGTTTGCATATCCTATATGACTCCTTAACTAGCCATTTGTCTTCCTAAAATATATCTCACTATTAGCTAAATTAGATAATAACTCCGAATCCTCCACGTTGCATGTTTTGCACCGAAAAAAGTTGTGTATACTTTAATAGCCACTATATTGTTCATCTCAGAAATGAAGAGCTATTTTTTTCCCCTCAATTCTATGGGCTACACTTATACTAGAATAGTGTGAGCAGCCGTTGTATCAAAAACAAAAATATATGAAAAGCTATAATTCATACTTAAAGAAGAGTATGTATCAATTTATTCTATGATGTAAGTTCTACAACTTATACATGAACAATCTGGATTCTGCTCTAAACAAAAAAACTTCCATAGCTAACTTTTTATTGGATAATATTGAAAATTTAACTTATTTATTTTGCTCAATGTGTACGAAAAATTATTTACTAAATAGTGAAAATAAAATAACATTATTTAATTAAAAGATTTCCACCATCTACGAGAAATATTTTTAGTAAAAATTGGGAGAGAGAGAAAGCAGAGGAGGGAGTACGCTGAAGTTCTCTGAAAAAAACACTGGCTGATGTGATAGTCGTACCTGCAGCCATCTCGTCGTGCAAGCGGACCCCTAATCCTTTGTGGGCACCGCATTTTTAAAGAATTTTTTCATAAACATCTTTCTAAAAATTCAAATTTAAGTAAATACTTTATTAAAATTTATATTTATTTTTAATTTTCATAAAATACTGTTATTTTACAAATGATCTTGATATAACGGTTTTCTAATACCATTAATAAAAATCATTTTTATTTTAATTAAAAATAACATAAAATTTTAAAATTACTTTTTTTATTCTCTATTTTGATCGTCTTATAATTTTTTTTTACGTATCTATCTATTAAAAATATTTTAGTTATTATAATTTAAAACTATTAATTTTTTTAACGGCATTAATGATGTAGGTACATATACAAAAATAAGAATAAAAATAAAAGTAAAATAGCAAAATAAGTGTTGTACGAGGGTATACATGTAAATATCAAATTTGGAATGATATTCATATAAAATTTGTTATTTAGAAGGATATTAATGTAAAAATCTTTTCAAATTATAAACTACATTTCATGAACAGTACTATAAAAGTAAAAGTAACAAAAGAAAAACCCTAAAGGGGAGCTCGATCTCCATCAGGACATCCGGAAGAGCTGAAATTAAAAAGAAGCAACTTAATAATTATAAGCAATGGACACACAACACCCTGGCTTTTATTGCATCAGCGGCCGATCCCTCCTCCATCCGCATTAGCTTACGAATTACGATCATTTCCTGGCTCTGGAGGCCCTCCTGGTGAGCACGATCCAGTAGAGCGAGCGGTAGGAGACAAAGAAGCCGAAGAGAACCCAGAGGTTGGCCCACCTCTGCCCCTTCCTCAGGCCCCTTCTCTCCAGGACGTCCCTCCCCGTCACCGCGCACTCCCCTCCCTCTCCCCACCCGAAGCACCGCCCTCCGTCCGCGCATCCAAACTCGTTGGCCAGCAGCGCGTCCAGCGAGTACTTATACGGCGACAGGTAGTGCACGAACAGCCAGTACTCGGGCATGCTCTCCTTCGCTATGAAGTAGCCCGAGAAGAGGAAAAAACCAGCTAAAGAGATGGTCACCAGCGACGTCCCGGCGATGTAGTTGGGTGCAAGAGAGCTCATGAGCAGGACGAAGGAGTTGGCGGTGAGCACCACGGCCCAGACGATGAGGACGAAGCAGGCGAAGGCGGTCCAGGAGGCGCAGAGGCCGACGAGGAAGTAGACGGCGACGCAGTAGAGGAGCGCGATGGCCAGGAGGTAGGGGAGGAAGACGAGGGTGTTGGCGGCGAGGTGGGAGGAGAGGCGGTAGAGCCCCGAGGAGGTCTCGCGGAGGAGGATGGGCCGCTCCACCACGAAGATGGGGAGGGTCTCGGTGGTGGAGGAGAGGAGGAAGGTGAGGGTGAAGGCGAAGAAGCCCAGCCGCTTGTGCACGCCCTCCTCGTCGTAGCCGACGTGAATGTAGATGCTTCCCAGAAGAAGTCCGACACCGAGAGCTTCGAGGGTGTTGGTCAGAAGAAGCTGTTTGGTCCGGTAGATGATCTTCAAGAAGCGGTTGTAAAGAGCGAGAATTTCGCGAGCCCGAGAGCTTGTGTAAGGGATCTCTTCAATCTTGGCGGCGGCGGCGGCTTTCCTTTCGTCAGCGTAAGAGTTAGAGAGAGGAGCAGCGGTGGCGGGATGGGGGAGTTGGTGGAGGACTTCCAAGGCGTACTCGAGGGGGTTGAGAGGAGGGGGAACGGAGAAATTGGAGTCGAGGAGGAAGCTGTCGAGGGAGGAGAGGGTGCCGTGGTGGAGGACAGAGCCCTTGGAGAGGAGGAGGAGGGAGTCGAGGGCGGAGAGCAGGCGGCAGCTGGGCTGGTGGATGGAGAGGACAACCGTGGTGGAGCGGGAGGCGGCGACGGAACGGAGCGACTGGAGGACGAGGAGGGCGTTAGCGCTGTCGAGGCCGGAGGTGGGCTCGTCGAGGAGCAGGACGCCGGGGTCGCGGAGGAGGGAGAGGCCAATGGAGATGCGGCGGCGCTCGCCACCGGAAAGGGCACCGGAGAGGCGGGTGGAACCGAGGTGGGAGAGGCGGAGGTCCGCGAGGAGGGCCGCTACTGCAGCGGGGACGGCGGAAGGGTCCGGAAGTAGGAGGCGGGCGGCGAAGGCGAAGGTCTCGGAAACGGTGAGGAGGGGGAGGGAGGCGTCGTGCTGCGGGACGTGGGCCGAGAGGCGGCGGAAGCTCGGGGGGTGGAGTGGGGCAGAGTTCACGAGGAGGCGGCCGCTGGTGGGGGCGGTGCGGGCGGCGAGAATGTCGAGAAGGGTGGACTTGCCGGCGCCGCTGGGCCCCACGATGGCCAAGATCTCGCCGGGCCGTGCGGTGAAGGAGACGTCGCGGAGGATGTACGTCGGCGGCGGTGCCGGCCTGCATGTTTTCAACAGGTGTTTGAGTGAAGAAGAGGTAGGCTTGGCGTAGAAGATGGAGCATGCTGTCAACTCGTAGGCCTTGGCCTCTGGATTTGGCGGAGGCGGTGGCGGTGGGGATTGATCGGCCATGGGAACGGTGGTGGTCGGAGGTGGAGAGAGGGAGCCGGTGGTCGTGGGAGGCGGGTAAGGAGGAAGTAATGGGACTGGGTGTGAGTTGGCTCTACTACCATGCTACTTGGATGCAAGTGGAACTGGGTGGGATAATGGAAGTGGAGGGAGAAGAAAAATAATGGCTAAAGGATGCTCACATGCGTTTCTTGGGTTCTGTTTGTTTCTTTCGCACGAAAAAATGATTCGCCTTTCGGACGTCAACCGTTGGATCGCTCAATGTCCGCTCCGAGATCTGCGCAGACGGATCGGAGAGAGTTCGAATGCTTTGAGATGTGTACAATATGCGATCCAACGGTTCCTTCCTTCGTGCGAAAAATACAACCCGAGCCCGTGTTTCTGACTGACGACATTGTTGAACCACTGAAGAAAGAACACGACTCGTTACAGGCCGTTGCAGCGGTTATATGACAAGCTACTCGGATGCTGAAGTTTTGGAAGGAAAATAAATAAACAAAATTCCAACTTTAAGTGAATTTGTTATTAAACAAATTAAAATTTGGACAGATAAAGGCCATATAGACAAAATCAAATAGTTCATTACTTTGTTAGGACTTAATTTGATGCGGTTTAGAACAGATTGACTCGAGCATGACTAGCTTACATTATTCATAAGAACATAAAACTAAGGGTCCTTGTAAGAAAGTTAATGTACACTTCATTTCTCAAAAATATTAATCCATATCAAATTCTTTTTAATTAAAAAATAATTAAAACATGTTCTTAATGTGGCAAGGTAATCGGCTTGAGGATAATAACCATGTATGACCATTGAAATTTTTCTCTAGCAGCATGATGGAGACAGACGACTATCTATTCGTACAATTTACGATCAGCATATTATCTTCTATGTGGTATTGTAGCACTATTGCTATTATGGTACTTTGATACATTCAAAAACTAGAGCATGAACGCTCTGTTGTGGTTTGCACTATAGAGTGCCGTGGAATCCTCAATGGTTTCTATCGAAAGATGGATGGCTATCAAACAAAACAATCTTATATGCCATACACGATACATCGTTATTGATAACCATTCATCTTTTGATGCCCGTTCTGGATCATAAAACTACTGTTAGGAACCTTTGTGCTGTGCGGCAACATGCTTGAAGGTAGATGCAAGAAATTGAACAAAATGAGAGGCTGCAAAATCATGATCATATAGACGTTGAATTTGACACAAGCTAATGATAGAGGCATGCAGAGCACGTAGCAAGTTTGTTTCTTTGATAACCAGCCATGTTAACGTTGATGCTTATCAGGATTGTACCTGAAAGACTAAGTACATGATGTCCCGTTAAACCACCAATCTATACACAAATTTTTAGGCAATATGACGTGTTACTGGGCTTCTTTAAAAGACCATATCACGTGTCCTTTGTCCTCTCGGCCCGTGGGACCACGGCAGCCCTTCCGAGGGCATGTGCTTGGGTTTGGATATAGTCCTTGAATTCACGGGACGTGACGAAGGGTCAGGCTATGATTCCTACCGCTTATACCAATACCAAGCAAGTCACGAGATTGCTGTAGCAATTTGCCTGCTCAAAATGACTCTAGTCTTTATCTGACTTAACATGATACTACTATTCAAAATCCAAGGCAACTCTAGTATTGTATTCTTTTCAATATTCATTTCAATATTTACTTTTATTTTTGATAAGTACCTTATTGTCCATCTTACCTTGGATTTCAAGCAATCCAATGCATCCGCATCATTGGTTAGCGTATCTTTTATGTAAAGGAAGGGTTCAACTTTTTTTGTGTATGAATCTACAATTGGATCACTAGCCGATGCTTTGAGATCTATGTAGGCAGATGAGCGGTAGAATTCGAAGTTCTTTGAGAGCCGTGTAATAGATGATTTAATAGGAATTCATGAATTTTTCTTTCGTGCAAAAGATGCAACCCCTGTCCAGTGCCATCAAGCAAGCTTCTTGGCCTTGGCAGATAGTTTCATACTTTGCAAATATGCTTTTATGTTGGCTATTTTTTTCTTTCTTTCTTTTTTATATTCGAAAAAAAAACTTCTTCCAATCTTATTTTAGAAAGAGAAGAAACACTTATACTATTCAAAAACGAGAATTGCTCCGAAAGAAAAGATAAAAAGAGAATTGTTTTCATCACGAGAACGGAGAGCTTTTAATTGAATGAGAATTCGAGCCATTTATGTTTCCTCACATGTGTAACATGAAATGAAATCATTAGCGTTCGGATTGCTAATGGGCTCGATCTGGTGAGTGCAAATTAGAGTTTTCAATAGTAGAAGCCCAAGGCCTGTCCCGAGCTATTGAAGAATCTGGCCCACAGGATCGTTAGTAGCAGTACTTCATAATATCCTTTTATCCGGCCTAGAATTGTGACTCGGCGTCCTCCATAACTTCATTCGTTACGTATGAGGTGAACTATAAGAACTTAGCTTGCTGTCGGGCATCTGAAAAATACGGATTTATATAACAATTATTGGTCAAGTTAAGCAAAAGAAAATTATGAATCTGATATGATAGCACGACCAAAGTATAATATATATATATATATATATATATATATATATATATATGAGAAAACAATTTGACACCAACAGTCAAGCTAATTTCTAAGATTATTTGATAGTTTCAGCCTAAATAGCCAACTAACTACTAAATGCTACTATGCTAAGGTTAAGTGTGCTTTCAAAGTTATCTCACGATGTCCAGGTCATCCTTGGCCAACCATTAGCTTAAGTGTGCTGCAGCTAAACCTAACTTGCTTTGATTACATAAACTCAAGGCAACTAGCTCTTACATTTCCCTTAATTTTCAAACTGTCAGCACCACTGGATTTCTTGACTTACAATGCCCGGGCATTAAAGGCTGGATACAAAGTCCAAACTACGCACGCTGGCATTAGACATTATGCGTTCTATGATTTAGATGTTGATATGTTAACAAATAGATACATGTAATCTAAATCAGATTTTACATTCATATAATAATAAAAATAGAACCGTTAACCTCACTATATTTCTCAAATCAGCTAACGAATCCAACCTACGACTTTAGTGGTCACAATACCATCATTCATTGACGATACGGGCCAACGTCCAATAGAAAAAAAAAAAAAAAAACCCATCCAGCAGAAGAAAAAAGAGAACCCAAACCGAATCACTCAGCCTATTTGGAGGAGCTGTTGGAAGTAGAACTTTTGAAAGTAGAGCTGTTGGAAGTAGAATTGTATGAAGTAGAGCTTTTATAAAAAGTTGTTTGCTGTTTAGTAATTACATTTCTAAAGTGCTGTGACACGTTAACATTGTTTGGTAAACAAACTGAGAAAGTACTTTTGTATAACAAAATGACTATAAAGGAGATTACTAGTATTATACAACAGAGCATAATAAAATATAATATATAATAATACATAAAAATATGATATAGTAAAATATTAATGTAATGTAATATAATATTACTATAATATAATACTATAACATTGTGTACTATAGAATAATAATTTAATATAATATTAAATTATTTAACATAACATATCAATGTATTATGATATAATGTAATATAATATTATATTTATAGTATAATATAGTAATAAATGTATAAAATATTATAATTATTAGTGTAAATTCATTTTTCATCCTTTTGATGATTATTTATCTCTCTAACAAATTTTCTAGCTAGATGATAAAATTGGTTAAATAATTATTAATATTTTTATTTATTTATTTATTTATTCCCTCCTCCATGTTTCCTCCTTGCCCTCGGATCGGGATGTCGCTAGATTTGGGCACTCTTGTGGCCTGATGATCGCCGCCGTCCTTGCTCATGCTGGGTTCTACCTCTGGTATTCTCCGTCGGCGCCTCTCCTCGCCGGACTTCGGCGTTGAGAAAAAGGAGGAGATAGAGAGGGAGAGAGAGAGAGAGAGGGGATGGTGAGAGAGGAAGAGGTGGTGGGATGGAGGATTTTGGGAGGAAAAAGAAATTTTTAAATAAGAGGTACTTTGGTCAAAAAAACAACTTCCGATAAAGCTGAAAAGAATGTTTTTGGAAAGCTCCAAAATAAAGCTTCTCCTAAAAAGCTGTTTGGAAAAGCTAAACAGCTTTCCGAAATTTTTACTAAACATCTTTTTACATCCAAAAATACTTTTGAAGGGTCAGAAAGTACTTTTTTGCCCTTCAAAAGTGCTCCCAAACGGGCCTCACTACAAGTAGTAATAAACCCCACCGTCTTTTCGTCACATCCCCCACCAAATAATAGAGTTCCCACTGCCGCCGCCGCCATGCTCGCCGATCACGAGCACATCACCCCACCCCCACCGCCGCCGCCGACCGCCCCACCAGCGACGAGGACGACCCCTACGCCACCACCCCGACTCCCCTCCTCCCGCCGCCTCATCTGCTGCATCTCCTGCACTGCCCTCGTCGTCATCAACATCGCCATCGTCCTCGCCATCATCGCCCTCACCGTCTACAAGGTCAAGGACCCGATCATGACGATGAAATATATATATATATATATATATATTATTTTTGTAAGAATTTCTATTAATTATAATTATAGATTTATTTGCTTAGTTAGGTAATATATTGCTAACAATCCAAAAAAGTGTTTGGTTTATTTTTTTTGTTAGTAATATATAATTTAATAAATCATTCTAAAAATGTAATAATTTGTTTAATTTCCAAGAGATTTATCATACCTCCATTTGGACTCCTTAAGGAGTAATTTCCAGATCCCATTTAAATGAAAAATTAGAAAATTAGTTAATACATAATAATTAATTCATTGAATTGACTTATTAGATCTCAATCAATTATTCTAATAAGGTAATAAATCATATAATTTATTGAATTAATATTTTATATCTCAATTACAATAATTGACTTGCTACCACAAAATTAGTAATCAATTATTCTAATAAGATAATAAATCTTATAATTCATTGAATAGCATTTTAGATTTCAATTACAATAATTGTTTTGTTGTCACAAAATTAATAATTAATTATTGAATTAATATTTTAGATTACAATTATAATAGTAGGGTAAACCCCACCATCTCTTCGTCGTATTCCCCACCAAATAATAGAGTTCCCACCGCCCTCCCTGCCCCAGGACCCAGCCATCGCCATCGCCGCCGCCGCCATGCCCGCCGATCGCGAGCACATCACCCCCCTCGCCACCGCCGCCGCCGACCGCCCCACCAGCGACGAGGAGGACCCCTACGCCACTTCCCCGACTCCCCTCTCCTGCCGCCGCCGCCGCCGCCGCCTCATCTGCTGCGTCTCCTGCACTGCCCTTGTCGTCGTCGCCATCGCCGTCGTCCTCGCCATCATCGCCCTCACCGTCTACAAGGTAAAGGACCCGGTCATGACGATGAACTCCGTCTACGTCAAGAACCTGAACATCAACCTCACCTCCCCCCACGCCGCCAACATGACGGTGGTCGCCGACGTCTCCGTGAAGAACCCGAACGCCGCCTCGTTCCGCTTCGGGGAGAGCACCACCGCCCTCTACTATCGGGCGCGGGAGATCGGGGTGGCGTACGGGCCTCCCGGGACGGCCGGGGCCCGCAAGATGTTCCGGCTCAACGTGACGGTCGACGTGATGGCCGACCGGCTTCTCGCCGATCCGGATCTGCTCGTTGATCTGGTGGGGGGAAAGCTGGATTTGACCACGTCGACCAAAGTCGGTGGCCGAGCGAAGATTTTTCTGATCATCAAACACCATGCGGACGTGATGATGAACTGCAGCATGACGCTGGCCGTCTCCAACCAATCGATTTTGGCTCAGAGTTGCACCCAGCGCGTGTGGCTATGATTTATGATCATTTTGGCACAGATTTTAAACTTATAGATTTGAAATAAAAATATTTTGATATGTCCTAGCTAAGAGATAGCAAGATGCTGCCCCTGTTTGCTAAGAACAAGAGGAGATACAGTATCAAAGAAGAATAAGGTTGTGATGAGAACACAACAAGGAGAAGGAGGAGACTGTGTTGTTTCAGTTAGACAAAATGGATTGGCCTCGTTCTTCTCAGAACAAGGGTGAGGCCTTTCTCTAGAGAAACGGTCGACCATTTTGCTTCCTCCAAATCTCCTAACAAGCTGCTGAAATCAGCCGCTCACCTTCCCTCCTCTCCAGCTTAATTTGATTCTTCCTTCTCCACTCGGTCGCCCTCTTAGATGCAATTGAATGTTTAAAGTGATCCAAAGGCTTTTAGCAAACGGACATCTAACAAACAAGTGGTCGACCAATTCCGTTCTGGATCCACACAATACACAACCTCTATCTATGTTGAGAGGAGGGCTTCAACATATTGGTCGGATATGGTTATACGTATAAATTTGCAAAATTTGTGCTTCTATGCCTATGCTTTTCTTGTTTCTTGTTCCCTTTTTTTAATAAAAAAGGTGCTTGACTTATACACCATGTAGCTAAATATCATCTTCACAGTCATTATGCGTTATTCCGGATGGTAACGGTGCATATTGATACGGAACCGTTGCACGGTGCCAGAGACATATCAAGTGTTGGTACACCGAATGAACTTTGTATTGGATGTATTAACATCGTACCAAAATATTATCATCATGAGGTCGGTACCGAGATAACGAATCTTATTCACACAATATGAATATGTACCTCCATCTTTATATGAGAGGTGTGCATTGCTTATGTTTGAGTGTGAATGGATTCCCAAAGCATTGATCCAGGCCTGCTCCTCGTTCATAAAAACCAATCCAATACAACAACCTACATAGACCTCTTTACATTCGTTATGGAGATGGACTCTTCTTTCCCTACTTTCTTTTGGACTTCTTATTGCACCAATAAAACCCTGAAAATGTGCAGTTATGAAATATGAGGGGGTGCAATCGAGCTACAAAAGAGGGGGTTCAGCTACAAAAGGTTTGCCCCTTTAAATAGGAGAGAGATGTAGAAAGATATTGCCTATAAGCACATATACTGATGTAGCACAACTGCAGGAAAAGAGGAGAAGGAGAAAGAACAAGGGAGGGAGAAGGAAGAAGAGGTTATAGAGACGTAGGAAAAAGAGAAGGGGGAGGAGCAAGAAGAAGAAGAATAAGAAGGAGGCTAGGGTTTTTTCATTCAATCATTAATTTCCTCATACATGAGAGTGGTGGTCTTTATATAGACCTTACACATTGACCCAATTACATAAACCCAATTGACCGGTCTAATAATAAAACAACGGACCAAATTAACTTGACTAAGACAAAAGTAAATAATGCAATAAAAGAAAATGACTCGGACTCAAATGGACCCAATCCGAGTCTGACTCAATCCGGAGGCTCAGGATCATCTGGATGAAGGGCTCTGATGTCCCCATTAACTCCTTCCAGATGAGAAAAACTCAATCCCGTCGAGTACAGGTCTGGCCGGCTGTCGTACTGTTCCAGAAGATCGGGGTTAAGGCATTGCAACTGGGCTCTAGAAATCCACGTCACGTCAGACTTTGGTCGACCTTTCCACCGAACAAGGTAACGTTGGTAATCACCGTTCCTGGTTGAAATAACCTGCTCATCCAATATATGTTCTATTTATTCTCTGCATGCATGAAATTTAGGAGGTGGTAGCTCAACATCAGGTAATAGTTTAGGGTATTCAACATGGGCAGGTATATCAATAAAGGGGTCAGAAGGCATGAATGTTGTCTTTTTGTATGGGACTAAATCTTCAATATTAAATGTCGCGCTAATCTCATAGTCATCAGGAAGATCCACAATATATATGTATTCAAACTAATTTTCTTTAAAACTTTAAACGGTTCCGCACTACAAGCTTGCAATTTCTTGAACGTTTCCAAAGAAAGTTGTTCAAGCCTTATTCTTATCATGACGTAACCTCTTTCACTTAACTCTTTATATTGTTTGTGTAAATCAGCAAGGAATTTATATTTTAAGTTATTAAAGTGACTGTAGTTGCTGTTTTTTGATGCAATGAATGTTGATGTGATGCAAATGATTGTGCATACTCAAAGATTCTATACTGATGAGACATGAAAAATAGGTCTATGGGTTGCTTAGGTTTGTAATCATGCACCACTTCGAATGGACTCATGCCTATGGACTTGTTAACCGAACTATTATATGCAAACTCAACTGTCGGTAATATTAAATTCCAGGTCCTAGCATATACATTCGGTCTGAGCCTATGATGTGGAAGGTTGGGCGGAGATGCTCCGGGTGGGGGTGGCACGGGCGGATGTGAGAAGAACCGGGCTTCCCAGTTCTATGGTTTTGGGGGGGAAGGGAAAAGTGGTCTACTCGCTATGGGTTAGTGGCCTGCGGTGGCCGCAGAAGATCGGATCGGGGAACTTGGGGCGGCCCTTCCTTCTGGTGAACGAAATTGACAGAGAAAGGGGCTCTGTTCTTATCGTTGGTGGGAACCGATGAAGAGAAAAGAGAACCTAGTGAGACTGAGAGAGAGAGAGAGAGGAGAGACAAGGAGCTGGACCGTGGCTTTGGCAGCAGGGGCAAAGCCGAGGCTCTGATACCAAGCTGATGTAGCACAACTGCAGGGAAAGAGGAGAAGCAGGAAGAACAAGGGAGGGAGAAGGAAGAAGAGGTTATAGAGACACAGGAAGAAAAGAAGGAGGGAGGAAGAAGAAGAAGAACAAGAAGGAGGCTAGAATTTTTTCATTCAATCATCAATTGCCTCATACATGAGAAGGGTGGTCTTTATATAGACCTTACACATTGATCCAATTATATAAACCCAATTGACCAGTCTAATAATAAAACAACGAACCAAATTAACTTGACTAAGACAAAAGTAAATAATGTAATAAAAGAAAATGACTCGGACTCAAATGGACCCAATCCGAGTCTGACTCAATCCGGGGGCTCAGGATCATCTGGATGAAGGGCTCTGATGTCTCCATCATATACCTTCATCATTAACGTAGACCACGATCCGGCTAAAGAGTTGGAAGCCAAACCAGCCATATTTCTAAACCCAAGCTTAATCCAATCCACAATCGGGCCTCGACCATCTAATATTTGAGTCCGATTACACGTGCCACATGCTGGCCAGCCCAACGTACATCACAACTGTTGATCCAAACCTTTATTTGATAGATAGGGCATAGACTTATATAGTCCTAAATTCATGTCCTAAGTTCTCCATCTTCTACGTATATCGACCATGCACGGGTATTGAGATTTTCAGGTGCCATAACACTAATTAGCAGCAAATTGTCTATAAGGCCAAAATAAATGATCAATAGCCAGACTTGCTTAAAAAACAAACTACACACCGGAGAGATTTTGGCTAAGGGGTAGGTTAGAGGCATGGGATGCAGTTTATGTGGTGATAGAGTCGGGTCGACCTCATATCTCTTTGTGAAGTGCCCTTGTACAAGAAGTATGTGGTTCTACCATATCAAAGTGCATCTTAGCATTAGGGGTTGGCCGTTTGATATTCGAGTGCTGGAAAAATTTAAATGCACACGCGGCCTGAGACTCGGTCGTGCGCATTTGAATTTTGTGAAACGCCCGCTAGGGCTTTCGCAAAATCACCGCGGGCGCGTCCGCAAAAAGACCAAAAAGCTCCTGCTCAAATACTTCTATAAATACTTTCTATTTTATCCTATTCTGGATATGAAAAATTAAAAAAAAATATCAGAAAATTCTGGAGAAAAGTTCTTCCTCTTAGCCACTTTTGATTTTTATTTTTACAATTCTATTCAGTTTATTTTATTTTATTTATTTCATGCTTCGCTGGATTTGCAAGTCCGATCGGGTTCGATTTGGCTTCTTCCGAAACATACTGAAGAAGAAGTTTAGGGTCGTCGTATCTCTGAAGAGGATTGTCGGGGGGCAAACACTTCTTTGGGACAGCGTCTACGTACTTTGACCTGCCTTCAATTAGGATATTACCTCTTACTTTTGTTTTAAATTTAATATTAGTAGATCTGTAGGATTTGCAATTTTATGATTTGAATTTATTAAATGAATAGATTTATTTTGTGTTAGAATAGATTTCTTTTGTGATAAAATAGATTTACATTGATACCGAATAAAATATATACATATATATATATATATTATTTTCTTTAAGAATTTCTATTAATTGTAATTATAGATTTATTTGCTTAGTTAGGTAATATATTACTAACAATCCAAAAAAGTGTTTGGTTTAATTTTTTGTTAGCAATATATAATTCAGTAAATCATTCTAAAAAGGTAATAATTTGTTTAACCTCTAAGAGGTTTATCATACCTTCATTTGGACTCCTCAAGGAGTAATTTTCAGATCCCATTCAAACAAAAAATTAGGATATTTGTTAATACATAATAATTAATTCATTGAATTGACTTATTAGATCTCAATCAATTATTCTAATAAGGTAATAAATTATATAATTTATTAAATTGATTTTTTAGATCTTAATTACAATAATTGATTTGATACCACAAAATTAGTAATTAATTATTCTAATAAAGTAATAAATCTTATAATTCATTGAATTGGTATTTTAGATTTCAATTACAATAATTAATTTATTGGTACAAAATTAGTAATCAATTATTTAAATAAAATAATAAATCTTATGATTCATTGAATTAACATTTTATATCTCAATTATAATAGTAGTAATAAACCCCACCTCTCTTCGTTGTATCCCCCACCAAATAATAGAGTTCCCACTGCCCTCCCTGCCCCCGGCCCCAGCCATCGCCATCGCCGCCGCCACCATGCTCGCCGATCGCAAGCACTTCACCCCCCTCGGCACTCCTCTCTCCTCCCGCCGCCGCCTCATCTGCTGCGTCTCCTGCACTGCCTTTGTCGTCGTCGCGATCGCCGTCGTCCTCGCCATCATCGCCCTCACCGTCTACAAGGTCAAGGACCCGGTCATGACGATGAACTCCGTCTACGTCAAGAACCTGAACATCAACCTCACCTCCCCCCACGCCGCCAACATGACGGTGGTCGCCGACGTCTCCGTGAATAACCCGAACGCCGCCTCGTTCCGCTTCGGGGAGAGCACCACCGCCCTCTACTACCGGGCGCGGGAGATCGGGGTGGCGTACGGGCCTTCCGGGACTGCCGGGGCCCGCAAGACGTTCCGGCTCAACGTGACGGTCGACGTGATGGCCGACCGGCTTCTCGCCGATCCGGATCTGCTCGTTGATCTGGTGGGGGGAAAGCTGGATTTGACCACGTCGACCAAAATCGGTGGCAGAGCGAAGATTTTTCTGATCATCAAACACCATGCGGATGTGATGATGAACTGCAGCATGACGCTGGCCGTCTCCAACCAAACGATTTTGGCTCAGAGTTGCACCCAGCGCGTGTGGCTATGATTTATGATCATTTTGGCACAGATTTTAAACTTATAGATTTGAAATAAAAATATTTTGATATCTCCTAGCTAAGAGATAGCAAGATGCTGCCCCTGTTTGCTAAGAACAAGAGTAGATACAGTAGCAAAGAAGAATAAGGTTGTGATGAGAACACAATAAGGAGAAGGAGGAGACTGTGTTGTTTCAGTTAGACAAAATGGATTGGCCTCGTTCTTCTCAGAACAAGGGTGAGGCCTTTCTCTAGAGAAACGGTCGACCATTTTGCTTCCTCCAAATCTCCTAACAAGCTGCTGAAATCAGCCGCTCACCTTCCCTCCTCTCCAGCTTAATTTGGTTCTTCCTTCTCCACTCGGTCGCCCTCTTAGATGCAATTGAATGTTTAAAGTGATCCAAAGGCTTTTAGCAAACGGACATCTAACAAACAAGTGGTCGACCAATTCCGTTCTGGATCCACACAATACACAACCTCTATCTATGTTGATAGGAGGGCTTCAACATATTGGTCGGATATGGTTATACGTATAAATTTGTAAAATTTGTGCTTCTATGCCCATGCTTTTCTTGTTTCTTGTTCCGTTTTTTAATAAAAAAAGTGCCTGACTTATACACCATGTAGCTAAATATGATCTTCACAGTCATTATGCGCTATTCCAGTTGGTAACGATGCATATTGATACCGAACCGATGCACGGTGCCAGAGATATATCGAGTGTCGGTACACCGAATGAACTTTGTATCGGATGTATCAACATCGTACTAAAATATTATCAGCATGAGGTCGGTACCGAGATAATGAATCTTATTCACACAATATGGATATGCACCTCCATCTTTAGATGAGAGGTGTGCATTGTTTATGTTTTGAGTGTGAATGGATTCCCAAAGCATTGATCCAGGCCTGCTCCTCGTTCATAAAGACCAATCCAATACAACAGCCTACATAGACCTCTTTACATTCGTTATGGAGATGGACTCTTTTTTCCCTACTTTCTTTTGGACTTCTTATTGCACCAATAAAACCCTGAAAATGTGCAGTTATGACAAATGAGGGGGTGCAATCGAGCTACAAAGGAGGGGGTTCAGCTACAAAAGGTTTCCCCCTTTAAGTAGGAGAGAGATGTAGAAAGATATTGCCTATAAGCACATATACCTTCATCATTAACGCAGACCATGATCCGGCTAAAGAGTTGGAAGCCAAACCAGCCATATTTCTAAACTCAAGCTTTATCCAATCCACAATCGGGCCTCGACCATCTAATATTTGAGTCGGATTACACGTGCCACGTGCTGGCCAGCCTAACGTATATCACAACCATTGATCCTAACCTTTATTTGATATATAGGGCATAGACTTATATAGTCCTAGGTTTGTGCGCCAATAAGTGTGCCCAATATCTGATTCATGTCCTAAATTGTCCATCTTCTTCGTATATCAACCATGCATGAGTATTGGGATTTTCAGGTGTCATAACACTAATTAGCAGCAAATTGTCTATAAGGCCGAAACAAACGACCAAATAGCCAGACTTGCTTAAAAAACAAACTACACACCGGAGAGATTTTGGCTAAGGGGTAGGGTAGAGGCACAAGATGCAGTTTATGTGGTGCTAGAGTCGAGTCGACCTCATATCTCTTTGTGAAGTGCCCTTGTACAAGAAGTTTGTGGCTAAGGGGTAGGGTAGAGGCACAGGATGCGACTCGGCCGCATGCGCGTTTGAATTTTGCGAAATGCCCGCTAGGGCATTCACGAAATCACCGCAGGTGTGTCCGCAAAAAAGATCAAAAAGCTCTTGCTCAAATAATACCCCCTATTTCATCTATTCTGGACATGAAAAATTAGAAAAAAAATACTAAAAAAATTCTAGAGAAAAGTTCTTCCTTCAGCCACTTCTGATTTTTATTTTTGCAATTCTATTCAGTTTATTTTATTCTTTTTATTTCATTCTTCGCTGGATCTGTAAGTCCAATCGGTTTCGATTTGGCTTCTTCCGAGACGTACTGAAGAAAAAGTTTAGGATCGTTGTATCTCCGAGGAGGATTACTGGGAGATCCGTACATGGAAGTAAATACTTCTTTGTGACAGCGTCTACGCGCTTCGACCTGCCTTCAATCAGGCTATTTTCTCTTACTTTTGTTTTAAATTTAATATTAGTAGATTTGTAGAATTTGCAATTTTGATTTGAATTTATTAAATGAATAGATTTATTTTATACTAGAATAGATTTCTTTTGTGATAAAATAGATTTATGTTGATACCGAATAATATATATATATATATATATATATTTTAAGAATTTCTATTAATTGTAATTATGGATTTATTTGCTTAGTTAGGTAATATATTGCTAATATTGAGACCTATGGATCGCCTGGAGACGACAAGTAATTAAAGAAGACCTATAGAAGAGCATGGGATCAGACGGCGTTGGCGGTCTGTTGGCACACATGGTTAGATAGGAATTTTCGGATCTTTCTCTAGAAGAAACCAACCATATTTTCAGTTCTTCAAAAGGCTTTGCAGACTTTTATTCACTAGGGGCATTTGTATGATGGCAAAGCCTCTTGAGAGCCATAACACTCTGCTTCCCATACTGAGTCCTCTGTTAGTTGGGCGAGACCCTAATTGGCATGCGTTTTCTTTCCTCATGGCATTGGTAAGATATGTGACACTTTATATAGAATAGTCGTTATTGGACATTCTATCAGTTCCAAGATTATGACATTGGCAATACCTAATAATTTCATAGACTTTTCTTATAGTTTAAAAGTTTGAATGACTTTAACACCAATACGGTACTATTTGAAGAGTCTGCAATGATTTGAAACATGGCCGCTAAATATTAATTATGGTGTTAATAGATTCATGATCTGGCATTCTTGACCTAACATGACTTCAGAGATCAGAGTGACAACTGCAGTCATAGACTTGGCTATTGATTTTTTCCTTCTCACCCTTTTCCTTTTCCACATTAGTGGAGGAAATAAGCTTCTCTCGTTTGGACTATCCTTAAGGAGTCTTTGACCGAGTCCTGCAGCTGATAAGTCCTAATGGCCATAGACTCAGAGTGCCGCTTACGTTCATCTCACTGGAAAGAAGAGTTCAATCCTGGAGAATGGTGGACTTCATTTGACCCGGTAACTCAATAGAAAAAAATCCCATGATTGGGCCGGAAATCACATAAGAAGCTTCCTCAAAAACAAATACATTTTAGAGGAGTACTGGGTTCGCTGGTGCTTAATTTTCACTTTCAGAAATAGAGGGTTATCTAATTTATCATTGCATAGAAATTTTAAAGAATACGTAACCAGCCACAACTGGAAGAATAATCATGTGACTTCAGATTCTATATATGAATAGGGAGTGGATTGAAAACTCTTACATTAATTCTCTTATTTTATTTCATTTTATTTTTTTCTTTTTTCTTTTTTCTTTTTTTTTTTTTGGGGGGGGGGGGGGGGGGGGGGGGTTCCTCAGCTATATTACTCTCTATATATTATTAACTCATATTATTGAGTATGTCTTAAAACCATATAGATTATGTGCTTTTATTTATTTTTTTTCTTTCTGATCCGTTATTCTTCGTGACTATTGTAACGCATATTAAAAACATCCTCGAGCTTCATTAACCCACGATATATATGACAATCCTCGAGTGCCCTTCCAGAATTCATGGGATACAAATATAGTTGTAAACATGTTATTTTTGCCCCAAATCTAAAATCATCATCTTACAAATAAACTACGCAACTATGATCTAAAGTATGTTGAATTAAAATACTTTTCGGTTCTTTCTTCAAGTCTCTCTCCAATACAAACATGTCTCTAGAACCCATCCGGTTAATTAAAAAAAAAACAGAAGAAAAAACAAATACTAGTTAAATTATTATATTGATAGATAATAAAACAAGGCAAACTAGGGTGCGACGACATAGTGGCGTTGGTGCGATCTCATTAAATCCAGAATCTTCTCTTTTTTTTTTTCTTGAAGTACCTATCTTAGGCCTTCAAAATTCTCATCTCTTGACCACGCAAGTACGCAACAAATGACTTCCCGTTTTCCACACGCTATAATCTTTAATTTGAGACCCCAATATAGAATTCACCAAACCGTGTCTCAAACTCAATAGTTTCATAGTCAACAATCAGCCGTGCTAGCTCGGTTATCACAATGACAAATAACCAAAACAAAATTACATTCTCCTCACCCTCCATTTATATATCAATGGAATGGATGCAGCGATGGCAATTACAAACGCGGAACTCAAGGAATTAACCTCTCCCACCACCCTCACCCCCTTATCTTTTCAGACTTCAATGGAAGAGGATCAGGCCAAGCCGCTGGCCCATCCGACGAGCCCGGCCACCCCGTTCAACGGATCCATCGGCAGCGACGAAGAGGAATCTAGCAGGTGGAAGTCGTCCCAGTACCTCCGGAAGCGCCGCTGCCTCCTCTTCTGCTGCGGGTGCTGCAGCGCCGCCGTCATCCTCCTCGGCGTCACCATTCTCGTCCTTGCTCTCACCGTCTTCAAGATCAAAGACCCCAGCCTCACAATGAACGCCATCCACGTCCATGGGCTCGACGTAGGCTCGGGCACCGACGATTCGGTCTCCGTCAACGCCACCCTCATCGCCGACGTCTCCATCAAGAACCCCAACGTGGCCTCGTTCGGCTTCGACAGCAGCGTCACCGAGTTCTACTACGAGGGGAAGACGGTGGGGGTGGCGCACGCCCCCGGCGGGCACGTGTCGTCCGGCCGGACGGTGAGGATGAACGTGACGGTGGAGGTTCTGGCCGACGAGGTGGCGGGCCTGCCCAATGTCACGGGCACCGTTCTATTTGGTGGGACCGTCAACGTGACGAGCCACACCGATCTCAAGGGAAGGGTGGACGTGCTCGGGATCTACAGGCGGGACCTGGACGTGACGCTCAATTGCACCATGACGTTGGATTTGTCTTTGAGAGAGCAGGACTTGAAAAATAGAGTATGCTTGGCTACGGTCATGTGAACAGGAATTTTATCATACTGCCTTCTTTTCTTTTCTTTTCTTGCTGCAAATCCTACAGCGTTCTTGGTGGAGAGTATTTTTGGTGGAGTAGGAGCTGGTTTCAAATTCGAGAGAGGAAAATTAAATTTATTTTCGGTGGATGATATCTTCTCAGGGACTGTGTACAATTATTGGGCATGTTACGTGAAGTTGAAGAGAAGCATAAGATATCATTGGTGATTACAGACTTATTTTAAAAATATTAGACATGTAAATCAACCAAATTAGTGCTCTTAAAGTATATATAAAAAGAGTTAAGCTAGGACTCTTAAAATATAAATTTGGACTCAAATACATTATAATGAAAATCAATGATATACCTCTGAAAATAAAAACCGGTATAGAGACTATAGATTATTTATTTTAGAAATGTCTTGCCTATGCGTCGAGAGCAACCATAAAGTGAATGATGGTAATAAATCTAGTGAGCTTTATTATACTATACATTATATAATTTCCAAATTTAAACCACGGATATTTATCTAAATACTTTAAAATAGATACATGTCAAATTTGAATTAATTTGGATGCTTCTGGATGATAGATATGGCATCATTTTTTTAAAATTGTTTGATTTCATAGACCTGATTCATGGATGAAAGATCTGGGAACCATGCGGTGTTTTTAGTTTCTAAGCATTTTATACATAAAATCACATTCAACATGATTTTTATTTTGAAAGGTCGATTATTGATTTCTAGTAGAAAGTATTTGGACTAAATATGCTCTATATTATCCTAACCTAACTCTATATTTATAGAGAGATATGGACTACTCTTCTCTCGAGATGAGAGAATATTTATCCTCCTCCTCTCCCTCTCTCTCTACTTATTTATTTTCTATATATTATAGCTAAGCTAATTCTCGTATCTAAGCTAATCGTTGAGGTATTATTGCAATTCTCGTACTTTAAAAGAGGCTTGTATACCAATTTAAAGCTTTTGTAAGGATATAAGTATTTGAGTTTTAGAAGGATGATACGCTTCGAATCCAACCTTTGCCAACCTAATCGATGGACCAATGGGAACTCGCCATGTAGCCTCCACTAATTGTACCATAAAGTTGGCTAAAGCTCCTCCAATATGCGCCAATTACTGCTCAGCTACGAAGGCATGTCCTAGGTAGTTTAGTCCCGCAACATGCATAATGTAAGGATAGTTGCTGCTCGTCGAGCAGTTAAGATGTCCATTTGCCCTTCGTGGTAACCGACACCAACCCTTACTACATATAATCCAAACCTAGTGGACCTCTATGTATGCTCATTCTAACATTCTCCTCCATTTTTCGTTGCTTGGATCTTCACTATTCCTTAGAGCCTGACCTGACTTAGTCATAGGAAGATCCCTATTTGGATAAAGTCTGACAACCTTCATTGCTCTTTTTTTGCTTCTATTTAAAGGTACGACTAATTGCTCTGAGCCTAATTCTAATAAATCAGTTCCGATATCTAACCAAACCGACCAAGCACTAAATACCTAAGTCGAGTCAGATTTTGGAAGAAAAAAAAAGTATACACAATTTTCCTTTTAAGGGATAAATGAAATAATTATTTAAAGTACATTCAAAATCTTCTTAATTATTAATATCATTTCATATACCAACCCTCCTTTCTATTGAAGCCTGCTTTCTAGGATCAATCAAAATATAAAAAAGTCAGTACCCACCTGGTGCTGGTTTGGCACCTTCATTTTCAACCATCCCTTGCATTATGCATCAAGTCCTACGAGTTAGACCAATCCCCTTCTGCCATGTGATAAAGGGATCTTGGTGATCAGTGTTTCAGGATTAAAATTTGTATGTTGTCATATTATATACAGGAATAGTTTATAGATCTGCAGCTACTTTCCTTGATGATTTCTTGGGGGCATTCGGAAAATTTTTTTTAATCATCTATTGGCCAAAATAGATGCACCCAACCCGTTTTTAATTGCATACAAAGCTGCTCAAGTGCAAGCCGTTCATTTGCAAACCCTAAGTATTCTTGCATCCAAAATCAAAAAAAAAAAGTCCTTAGTGAAAGAAGAATTATTTGCTCTTTGCTTTGCCCATCATGGACAATATTGATTGGCAAAAGAGATGTATGACCGAACTCCAACATGGTCCCTCTGCAGGGAAGACAAAGAGGCAACCGAACCTTGTGGCCCCATTCATCAGCAATCCCACGGCCATACTTGGGACTCGAGTTCTGATCTTCAAGGTTAAGTGAAGAGCACCCTTCACAATGACTTATTTGGGCCTAGACTGACAGGGTCACGTTTGTCCCTTTAAATTTGGGCTACACCCAAGTGATAACATCAGAGATCAAAATGATTCTCCAGATCTTCATCACTTAAAAAAAAAAAAAAGATCGGACAAATCTTCTATGATTACAGAAGATCAAAATAATTCTTCAAATCTTCAAATCAGTGTTGTTATCACCAAGCAGCTGTGAATCCTTAGCATGCCCTTAATTTAGTGAAGGCCCAAGATGGAGACCGAATGTAAATGCTCATTTTTACCAATATCATTTAAACCAGTCACAAGGACCAAAGAAGGACAAGCAACAAGAGGCATGCTTGCTATGAAACAAATACCATGTCCATATCCGTTGAAAACCCCATTGCAATCAATATAGCAGTCGCTAAACACATGGACCACCCACTGCCATTCATATACTGTAATTTATAACACTTGTCACACAAAGAAACAAACTAGCAAGCGTACATCTTTTTTTATTAGAAATGCCTTGTATCATTTGCTCTCGAACCCCTCTATTTTGATGGTACCACTCTAATTATAAGGTTGAAATGAAAGATGAGACATCCCTCCACTAACATTAGAAAAAAGATCACCATGTACTGGGCTTTGAGCTATGCGGTGCCTTGGATTCTAACGGATAACTGCGTTGGGTTCGCAGACCGGTTGCTTCTGGTACTGTGCTGGTTCCGTGACTCAGCTGCATTTCACTAATTATTTATGTTCTGTCCCCATCGAAATATGTGTTCATGATCCTTAAACCTATTGGGAAAATCGAGTTACATATGAATGATCACGTCATGTGTGGGACAAAAGTAAGACAGGACTTGAGATCTGGCGAATGGTCTGTGACATTGTAATTGGTTGAGTTTTACATTAGGTGCTCATTTGGACTTGGTCGTGGAGCAAGTGAGTCAAGTGTAATTAAAATTATCTTCTCTATAAGGACATATAGTTGAAGTTTACTGGGGACCAGGGTTGCATTTGAGATCTATTGGATAGGCTGACGGCCTAAACTTGACCTTTGAAGCAATTCCGATAGGACAAAATTAGGTATAATTATGTTTGATTATAACCTGGCTTTTATTGAGGTGGTCCAGTTTGTGCTGAGTCAATATAAACCACTGTACAACAAATCTATTCCATCTTCCCAAGTCTAAGATCATTTTATGATATTCTAAGACATTTGTTTTACGCAGTTGAGCTTATAGAGTAGTAATTTTATTGAAACTTGGAAGGGGGTTCCATGTTCTTATTAGGAAGTCCTTGGAATTCGAACAGGGTAATTCCTCCATCATTGCTGCAAAATGATTGAATTTTGGAGAACAATCCAAACAATATAGGCTCTATATTTTCATGATATTTTGATGTAGGACAATGCCGAAAAAAGAGGGAGAAGGAGGAAAAAGTGAAGAGGAGGAGGGAGAATCAGACTTCTCATCTGGCTATGATCGTAGCTTCACACTAGGGTTGCAAACAAAAAAGGAGGCTAATTCATTCAGTCAATCATTAGACCCTAAACACGAACATGGAGTCATATATATAGAATCACAAAATAACAAAAAGGCCCCTACAAAGAAAACAATTACATAAAAGCCTTAAAATGACAATATGCAAATAAGCCCAATCGATAAAAAATAAAATAACATAAAATTAATTCAAAATAAAATCAAACTAACTGGACTGGCTGAACTGGCTGGACCTTATAGCGACCATCGACCCGAGTAATGGTTGATCTGGCACTGATGTCCGCACCATATTTTTCTTAAAATATGGCAACATCCACCAACTTAGCTAATCCAACAAGTTAGGACTGTCCTTAAGTGATTTTTCATTTCTTAGAATTTTCCTTCCGATCGTAATCAACAAATTATGAATTTGCGAATCTTGAAACTAAGCATCATATTACTCCATCAGAGTTAGGCAGAAACCACTATGACAAATTCCCGGCCCCTCCTCCGGTGTAAATTATTTCAGGGAATTGGTCCTTCTGAGCAAGGGAGGTGCAGAAGCCAGTGGCATGTGATCTCATTCAAGGCCTTCACGTGCCACACTTCTATCTTGTTTCCTGTAGCATCTCACAAGTACCATACCATAACCTATTCCCTGCGTCTATCTTGATGACAAGTCTGCACACAAAATTTTTAAATCAAAGGATCAAGTTGATGCCACCGTTTAACAAAATATTCGGCTAAAATATGGGGCACAAGAAACATTGTCTAAGTCATGCAGATTGCCAGTGAATTGGATCAAATCCTGTTTTCCTGTACCCCATCTGAGCCAACCTGTGCATGCTTGAATTGAGCCACTCTCCTCTCTCTCTCCCAAAAATTATATCCTACACAGCATGCACTATATGACCGTATGCACAATGCAGGAATTCAAAATTTTGGCGATGAACTTTTAGCGGCGAAACATAATTTTAGTCGTAGTCAATCTCGTATTTAGTGATGAAAATAAAAAACGATTACAATAAACCATTTTGCTCTGTATCTCTAATGACGAAAAGAAATACTGTTGCATAATATATATATATTATGACTATTTTTATTTTATCACAAAAATATTTATCACTAAGCAGAGATTTTTAAAGTTAGGAAAATAATATTTGTGCTAAAATCAATCTTAGTCAACTTATACGATTTTATGATTCATCCCTAAAACTTTTGTCTTTAGTGATAGCATTTTAAAATGGTCATTGTGGATATATGCCTTTAATCAGGGGCGGCCCAAAACATTTGGGGGCCTAAGGCGAACTCACAAAAAGAGGCCTTTTTTTTTAAATAATGAAATTTTTTTAATAAGTATAAAATACTTTAAAATTTTATGTAAAAATAACTCCTTTTTGAGATGCAAAATTACTAATCAAATTTTTATACTCAAGATCCATTAAAATACTATTTTCAATCGATAATATAGCTAATCCATTTAATCTTTCTTGTGACATACTTGACGACAAATAAGATTTTATCAACTTTAATTTTGAAAAACTTCAATTGTTCGGTAATCACAGATTCACAGAACTATTAGAAAATAAAACAACAATCAACAAATACTTTCATGAAATAATTAGTAAATAGTGAATAGTGATTAGTCAATATAAAATATTAAAACTCACCCTTAGCCTAAGCCTAGGATTTGATTTTGGCTGCCTTTGCCCTTTGGGATTTGGGAGTTGGGAATAGCCGAGCTGCCGAATGATGCTCCACTCTGAGTGGAGGACGGGAGTCGGGATGAGCCGACGAGGCGACGAGGCCGGAACCCGGAGGGCCGGAGGTCGGAGGAGCCGGAGGCCGGAGCCGAGGACGGAGCCGAGGAGCCGGAGCCCGGAGGCCCGGAGCCGAGGACGGAGCCGAGGAGCCGGAGCCCGGAGCCCGGAGGAGCCGAGGACGGCGAGCAGAGCTGGAGAGGAGATTCGGACTCCGGAGTCCGAAGCAGGGGTGGTCGAGGCGTCGAGCCTCAAGCCATCGACGGTCGAGCCTCCCGGCTGCCGGTAGAGTGGGAAACTAGGGATTAGGGAAGGGCCGAACTGCCGAAGAACTGAAGTGAAGAAGCACTGAGGCCTGAGGGGAGATCGGGAGAGCCGGAGAGGAGAACGGAAGTCGGAAGGTACGCTCTGTTTTTTTTTTTTTTGGGTGCTTTGAAGGGTTCTGCGGCTTCTGGCTTCTGCCGACTGCTTTGAGAGGAGAACGGAAGGTACGCCGTACGCCCCGGCGCCCCACCCCGCTCTGCCTGTCTCAGGCCCCTAACGGATCATAGGCTCGTAGCCTGTCTCAGGCTCTCAGGAGGTAGCAGCATAGGCATAGCCGTCGGCCCGCACCCGTTGCCTCGTCGGGAAGATGGGGACTGTAGCAGGCCGCCGTCGCCCGTCAACCCTGCAGCCAGCTTTCGGATGTGACTCAAAAAAAAAAAAAAGACTCTTCACGAGTCGGGCGGGGGGCCTTCCGTGAGCCGGGGGCGGTCGCCTAAGGCTCGAGCCGGCACTGCCTTTAATGATAAATTTATAGAGTGGTTAATAAAAGTCTATATTTTTAGTGATGATATATTATGTTATTATAAGTTTGATGTCAAAATTGATATTGACCAAATCACTTGTTGCTGGAAACTGGACCCGAAGGTGACCGCGGACCAAGGAGGAGGAGCTCCAGCAGGGGATGCAGCGGCAGGCTGCGTCCTCCGGGGAACCTGCAAGAAGCCGATGGCCGAAGGTTCCGACGCCGGCCCTCCGATGCTTAAGTTAGAGGAGATTTTTTGATGGAGCCGGCAGAGAGGCTACATAAAAAGAAAAAAGATCTCTTTTTAGAAGGAAGAAGTTCCTCTTTTTTATAAGAGGGGTATATGGGTTACCTGTGATGTGACTGTGCGAATTAATGAGTTACCATCATGATTGAACGTGATTGTGTAAATTAATAAGTTGCCGTGGATAGCCCGAGATTTTGGGCTGGCTGGAGGTCCGTTAATCATTGATAGTCGCTGGGGCGGAGATCGCGGGATTGAACCCCAGATGAGGAGGAGAGGGGTTTGATTTCCGGTGGAGTGGAGGGGTCTGCTTCGTCCTTTGACTGGGTCTCTTTTGGGCTCGAGGTCGATCGGGCTCAGCTTAACCGAGATTAAGACTGCAAGGCTGCGAACTCTGAGGTCGGGCGTCTCGAGGTCGAGCATCCTGAGGTCGGGCGTCTCGAGGTCGGGCGCCTCGAGGGTTGCCGCAGTCGCACTTGTCATCACGTGCCGGCGATATATCCATGTATTTTGGGCGATCCATTTTTCCCCCAACATCACTGATGACAAATTTATAATTCATTACTAAAATTTATGTCTTTAGTGAAGATATTTTAAAATAGTCACTGTAGGTATATATCTTTTAGAGACGTTATGATAAAGTGGCACAATAAAACTCTGTGTTTATAAAGACAATGCAGTATATTGTCATAATTTTTAATACTAAAAATAATATTAGTGAATATACTAATGACAATTTTATGATTCACCACTAAAACATATGATTTTAGTGACGGTATTTTAAAATAGTCACCATATGTCTATATTGTTAATGATGAGCTTATAGAGTGGTCATTAAAAATCTATGTTTTTACTGGCGATACATTATGGTATCACTAAAATCTTATACATTAATGATGAAATGATGATATCATCAGTAAACATATCAAATTATAATAATATTTTAACAGTGCATGTGTTAGTCACTAAAATAGAATATGGATCATGATTTTCTATCGGTGTGTTGAAAAAACCAAGCCAACCATCGCGAGATATAGCTAATACCTTATAATTTTGATTGGTTTTAAAAATACATCAAATTGCAAATTTTTTTTGATAAGTTAAATATTTTTTTTAACTTGATTTGATTCAATCCATTTATTGAACAAGTTATACGAGTCAAGATAATTTAACAATCAGAGAACAAAAATTTAATACGAAATCCACTATCAATATTGCAAGCGACGCACCACAACCAGATAATAGTTTATGACGTAATTATTAAAATCTTGTATGGAGACTAATTTAACTAATCGCGATGCACTGCTACATACACAATCCTCCTCCATTGTGCCCGCTATCGTCATCAACATATAGAGTTTTGAAATAGTAGAAAAAAACCCCATATCATTTGCAAGAGTGATGAGATGCCACGTAGTTCTATATCCAAGTTTAGATGATGAGCCCTCTATATAAGTAGAATCTCCATTGGCAGCAGAGGAGAGTTCAACTCAATTCATATTGCTCCAAAATTTGATATCCAATGTTTCAGACTATTCTGTTATCAAAGTCTCTATTTTTTTTTTCTTCTTTAGACCTATGTACCCTATGATATATCCGGCCTCCAAGCACAGTGAAAAGGGCAGGAGTTCCCGGGTCTTCCGGGTAACCTAATAATGGCAAGATTAATTGGGCATTTATGCTTTGGGACCCTTCCACTAATAATCCAATAAAAAAACACTATTATGACACATAAGTCCGGCCGGTATGTCCGGTAAAGACAAATATATCGTCCCTTCCAATTTAGAATGACAAGCAGCATCACACCCACCTTCATCCCATGTTGGTGATTTCACCGACAATCCACGATTTCGAGCACGAAGCTAATCACATCCCGGTTTATTTATCTCAACCGCCACGTTACTCGAGAAGCCCCAAATGGCTTACCTCGTTTAGCATTAAAAAGTAGAGTAAGAGCCGTTAAGAATCGGCGGGCGAGTCCACGAGCCTCTCTATTCGCTTCCCTTGTGCAGGAATCACATGGACACCCGATTTAAAAACCAGAGCATAGGATTCGTTGACGCCCGCGCGGACAACCGAATTGAATGCAGAAACCGGACGTGTTAAGGCTCTGTTTTGGCCTCAGGCCGGTCGTAATACCGACACCTCCCATCGTTGCGCCTTTCGAGTTGGGGTGCAGCTCGTTTCATGTGGAACAAGCAAGCAGACAAATTGCATCCTGGCCGTACCTTCTCTGCAGTCGCCTAGTGCAGGAACAAACATAGAGAGAGAGAGAGAGAGAGAGAGAGAGAGAGAGAGGAGAGTCGCAGGAAACGAGGAGAGATGAATCCAAAAGAACGATTGGAGAGAGAGCCACCCTGCCACCTCCAAACTGTTGAAAAAAGAAAAGGTGGGGAGGATGTAGAGAGGGAAAGAGAAGAGGCTTGGCCTTTGCACTTCTTTTTCTAATCTCACAGGTGTCAAAGCTTTTCAGGTTTCCTTTCTGGCCTTAGGCAGCTGCTTTCTCTTTCCCCAAACTAAGAAAGGCCCGGATTTCCAGGTTCCCGACGACCCAACCAACCACGCTAAGAAAGACGGGAAAGCGAAAGCGCTAAAGATATATATCTATACACACACAGGACTGCGCCAGAGCTGCTGCTGCAGCGTTGCGTTGCATCTAAATGCTCAAAAATATGTATTTTTTCGACAGTGATGGTTAAAGAAAAATTGCAGCAGGGTTCCCTATGCCGTGGAATCTTTCACATCTGTGAATGTAATTGTCTTCTCCACACGAGAACGAGAAGGGAAAAAAAGAAGCTGCCTTCTTCCTCTCCCCTCATCTTCCGTGTTACGAAGACGACAAAAGACGACTGCATCACAAGATAAAGTTCGAATAGATATAGAATAGAAGATATATAATTACATAAGCACCACCACTTAAAATCTTGAAAAACAAGGAGAAAGAAGCACAACGTCACCGCGGCTAAAAGAGACGTTTCGCCGCTCTAAGTATTTGCTAAGGCCTAAGGGCTACAGATCGCAAGACATCTGACCTTTTTTTTTTTTTGTGTCTCGCGTCCACCAACGGTGAGGATAAAATCATCAAACGCAGTCGCCCTAATCGGACCTCCCATCGCTCGGATCGCTCTTGGACCGCTCCAGCGGCGGCTCGGACCCTGCCAAAACGGGCCCAAAGCCACCATGAGAGACCGAAACCTAAATTTTAAGACCATCACCAACCGCTACTTAGGAGTGGTGACCGGATCCGGAGCGTTCGTACCTTTGGCCGCGTGGAACGACTGCTTGCAGTGCGCGATGGCGCTCTGGATCCCGTCCTGCTGCTGGAGCAGCGAGTCGTCCCGCCTCTGCGGGGGCGGTGACGGGACCGCTGCGACGGCGGCCGACGCCGACCGGCTCTTCCCCAGCCGCTTGCACACCACCTTCAACCCCGCCGGCACGTTCACCTTCTGGCCCTTAACGACGCTGGCCGTTCCGGTTGCCGACGCCGCCGACGCCGCAGGCGGCGGCTCGGCTACTTCCGCCTCTGCGTCCGTTTCCTCCCCTTCGTTCCTCGCCGCCGCACCACCGGGGGTCAGCTGCCCGGAGAACCTCAGCCTCTCTGCGTACCTCTTCGATACTCTGATGTAGAGCGGCTTGATCTTGTTAAGGTACTTCTGTACCACTTCCTTGGAGAACTTCTTCTCATCCGCCGCAGCCGACGACGGCGCCGCCGCGGAGTCCGCCTGGGGTTTGGCCGCTTTACCGCCGATGGAGTTTCGGGAGCTGTTGTCGCGGGTGAAAAGCGAGATGATCGGCACCTCCTCCACCTTAAATTTAACGAAGAACTTGCTCTGCTGCTGCGGCTGAGATTGCTGCTTCGGTGACGCCGCCACCACCTCCGTGGCCGTGGCTGGAGCGGTGGGAGCCCCATTTGGCTCCACCGGTGTGGATTTAGACTTCCGAAGGCCTAACATGAAGACCCGTAACTTGGTGGCGGACTTGAGAAGGGAGACGGCGAACTGGGGCTTGGGATCGGCCTCGGAGGAGGTGATGACGATCGAGGATGGCTCCAGCGGCACGAGCTCGCCTTTGAAGAACAGATCGTCGGAGGGCGAGAGGGAATCCGACCGGAGGCCGCCGCCACAGCTACCCTCCGAAGACACCGCGAAATTGAACTCCCTCTCCTCCTCATCCTCCTCATCTGCCTCCGCCTCCACCGCCACCGCAGAGCCATCCTTCTCTTCTGCACCTTCCCCCTCCTCCCCCTCGCCGTCTTCTTCCGGCACGGCGAACTCGAGATCGAAGAAGGGGCCATCGTCGCCGTCATGGCCGTCTTCGTCGTCGGTCTCGCCAGATGGGTCGAGGACACAGGTGGCGACGGTGGTTGTGGTGGCGGCGGTGTTGTGCATGCTAGCGGCGGCTGCGGCTAGAGCCGCTCCACCACCGCCCCTCCAGTACTTGAGCAAGTTGAACGATTCCATTGTTGGGCGAGCCAGAGGCAGTGCTCTCAGCTATTTTGCTTTTCCTTTCTTCTCTCTCTTTTTATTTACTGCGTCCTAGAAGGAGAAAAAGATATGGAGAGGAGAAGGGAGAGGAGATAAAAAAAAAAAAAAGGGGGAAAGGGAAGGAAGAGAGCGGGAAGGGGAGGAGAGTAAGTCCGGGGAGCAGCAAACGCTGGCAAGGGCGTGTGATGGGTCAGAAGGCGGCAGTGGGTGCAGGCTCGGTAGAACAACCGAGGCTTTTTCACGGAACGGACGAAAGTGAGAGAAATTTAAACTTACTGCGATATTTTTTTCGAGTCCGCTCGGTGGCCCCGCTGCAAAACGGCTCGAAGAACCACACCTTCCGATCAATCCCATCGCATACACCTGGACTTTTGAAGTTCGTGTTTACAAACATGATGCCGCTCGCGCCAATCAGCGGCCGTATCCCAAATGCCGTAGGCGCGGTTGGGTCACGTGAGGTGGGAAAGGAAGTGTAGTTGCGAGGTACACGTGTGCCACGGATTGAGCTCTGATTAATGGATCTTGGCCGCGAGTGAAGGAGTGTTGTCGCGCACCGTCTGATTTGTCCGGAGGCCTGGAAAGGAAAAAGACATTTTGGTAAAGCTGAGTTTTTCCTTTTATCCTATTTTAACTTTTTACTGCCGGAGGTGGGGAACATCTTGAGGAAGCTCAACCAAAGTGTCTTGGATTTACTTGTCTCTCGAGGGAAAAGGGTTTCATTTTAAAATCTATATAGATAGATAGATCGATAGATCGATAGATAGATAGATGAATAAAAAAGTTTGAAAGTCATTGTAATCTATATCCAAGCAAGACGAAAAACAAACCAAATCAGCGGTCTCAATAATTCTCCTCTCCTAATCGATTAGATTGTCTCACAAACTCCTCCTTCGCACTCGATCTAAGGTAGCCCTAGCAATGGTGAGGCTTGACGAGCATTTTCTCCTTCTATTCCACTCAAAGTAAGCATTGTTCGATATCGGTGATCGAGGGTTCTATGTTTTCCAATTTTTGATTAGATCCATAGGTTGATTCACTTGAATTTATTATTGAAATAACTAGTAATATATTTAATTAACAAAACTATTTAGGTTCCTTATTTTATTATTGAAAGTGACTGGCGATTTTAATATTAAAAACCAATATAAACTATTATCTGGATGGTATTAAGCATATTTATAACAAAATAATTTTATTTTATTACTAAATACATGATTGTTTCCATAATTAATTTATGTTAATTAAGTATCCATTTTAAACAATACTAATTTATTCAACTAGAGAATAATTATGATAAATAATATTATTAAATATTGGTAGAATAAAAATAATACAACAACAACAATTAATTTGTTTAATACATACTTGTATAGGAGAAAGAGTGTCTATCACTATCCTTCTTTCTATACTATATATTTTATTCTATTATTAATACTAAAATGGGATAATCTCGCCACCCACTTGGGGGTGTCCATGCCTCTCCTCCTCCACACTAGCCAAATATTCGAAGCAGTTGAAAATGACTTTCGTTATAGAAATGCCCTTCCACTATCCTTGCTTCCAAGCAAACCAAATGGCAAAAATTGCTCACTTTCAAAAAGAGGAAGACACTCACGATCCACTTGCACAACCAAACAAGTGTTGCAGCAAATTACCATCATGGAAGTTCTAGATTCAAACAAAACATTTGTTTGGACTAAGTGGTACAGTCTATCAAAGAGAGATTGGCCTTGGATCATGTCGAACACCTAAATTTGATGTCGAATTTAGGTAATGGTCATCGGTGTAACAAGGGATATATATTGATGCTTCAATATATGGCTTTGTAACATATCAAATTTCATTACCTCATTCAATGAAAGAAAAACATATATCGCCCTAGTCGATGGCCTTGTTTAATATGACATTAACGTAACTCAAAGCATTCTACGCCTTGTTTAATATGATATAAAAAGACACTGATCACCTTTGTCAGGAAACAGAAAAGATATATCCTAAGAATGCATGCAATATGATATTAACATAACTCATAGCAGTCTACTTTCTTTTTACTGCTTTATAGTAAGTTCTTTTCATTCATCAAAATAGATCATAGACAGTTACTCATGACATGTTGTAGTCATAACTGAACTATGCTAAATTGCACTTGGATTGGTTTCCGTGGACTACCTCGGAACCAAATCGAATCATGATAAATCTTGCACAACTGCACTTCAAAACCAACAAATAGTCAAATTGAATCGAATTGTCACACTAATCCACATCACATAAGATCAAACCAAACCATGCAAGCCCCCAGGCAACTGCATACTAGAGATTATGCACTTCAAAGGATGCATAGTGTTCGAATTCAAACATTGAACCTCGGCAGACCAATCTGGAGGTATGTGGAAGTTTTCGGATCACCTACAAGGTCTTAGGACTTGGCTCTCACTCACGATAACACATAACAAGTTCACATCCAGACAAGAACCTTTTTCCTAACATACCTACTAATATACTCTTCACCAAACCATTCCTTCTGAAATGAGGTTCGCAAAGATAGACTTATAACAGCCTATAGGACCATTCCCCCCTTTCTCTGAATATGGTGTTTGCCATTCCCAAGTCATCATGAAGCAGCAAAGCTATTGTTCCTGTGTCACACTCACAATGTTCTGACAAGCCAACCATATCGGCGATGATCATTGGCTCGACCACCAGAATTTCGATTCCACCGAGGCCAGAGCAATCACATCTACTGCAGACCGGCATGGTTTGCCTTGATTTCTGAATGACTATCATTCTCCAGAACTCGAGTCACATAAACTATCACGGAGTTGGTTCCCTGCCAGCCGACCGAATGACTCTATGAAATTACGTCGATACTTCCACATATTACGGGTAACGTAGGAGACATCTCTCTTTTTCCCCCGGGGGATCTTAATTACCACTGCTTAGCTTTCAATTCGCCTCTGACCATCAAATTAAATGTGAATAACCCGTCCTCCTCTCTTTGAAACAAGGGGCGCTTCCGGTTCTGTGCGTGCTTCAAACAATTTTGTTGTGGACTTAAAGTGGATGTCTCAACAGCAAGTTCAATTGTTTTCTTCAAATTTTTTCCAAGCAAAACCATGCATTATCTGAAAAAAAGTTTTGCATGAATGCTCTGTCAAGCATGATTCTTCCCTTGCGAAAGTTTCAAGAAATTATAGCCTGTAGTTTCCAAATCTCTCCTCAAGTCCTCAGCTTTCAACATATGTTGTTCAGCATCCGGGAAGTGTCCGTCTGTAAAGCTGAGGATGAAAGCTTATGGTCAAGTTATCTCCACATGTAGGACTGCAAAACTGACGACACTAGCACATCTCAGCTTCCATTTGTGAGTAGTGGCACATACTTTTTTCAATTTTTCTTTTAGTGTCGAGGACAAAAAGATCTCCAACTTTCAGGGTGGTTCACATATCACAATATGGTCGCGCTTGAACATCCAATCAGCAACTTTTTTTCATTTACTCAGGAATAGAAGTTCATTTTGGCACGCAGTCATTGCTGAGGAGAACAAAGCATGGCCCATGACTTTACAGTACCTAACCTCTTTTAACTTTTGTATCAGCTATTGGAGAAAGTTTCTAGATTCCACCACTTATGGTGGACTCTGCTGTTAGTGGCTGAATTCAGCCGTAGGTGGCATGCATCCATATCACTATATCCCTCAGCATTCAGCACCACCTAGAAAATCACCAAAGAGCAACTCCATCCATCTCAACCTCTGTGCTCTTCCCAGCAATGACTGCATGCCAAAATCCTCTCAAATCATAACACCATGACCTCTTAACTAGACATGTCTGCAATAACCCAAGACCTTGGTTGTTCATGGCAGACCACTCCATCTGGTCTTTTCCTTCACTACCTACCAATGCAACTCGGTAAAGGTTGCCTATCTGCAAACCTGCACTGCCTCAACCTATCGAAATCATATACTTGTTCTGATGCCTTCGAATTAATTCCTAGTATGCATCCAGATCTTTATCAACAATGTCTTCATCAGCCCCCCAAGTGACCAAGGTCCCCTCAACATAATGCCCAGAAGCCTAAAATTATGTTGGTTTGACAACAAACTGCAAGATAATAAACTAGATTATAGCATAAGACATCTGCTCTTTTAATTCAGCTAAAAAAATTAGTGAGCTTAACATCAAAGGAAAATCATCTAACTTAATGTCTCTAATGCTTTAAATGGTACACTGCATTAAGATTACAAGATCTATCATTTTTGTACCCGTAGAGCAGTTGTAGCAAATCATACAAACACAAAACTGTAGTTCAGGCTTTGAAGTATTTCTAGCTAGGAAATTGCACATTAAAGTGTTGTGTAAGACAGAAGGGCCTCGAATGCACGCCGATCGAAGAACCCCTCAGGGGAAGGACACTGCCACAACCACCAACATGGAGGCAGTCAGAGGCCTTGCACACAGATACTGCCATTAGGTTGAAACCAAGTAATGCAGGACATATACCTGAGATCATATTTAAGGACTGTCATCACTTTAAATCCATATCAGTTTTGGACAAAGCCAGTGCTTTATGTCAAGTATAGAAGAGCGAATGATTAACTTAACAACAGTAAATCGCTCTTCTATACTTCCAGAAAGCACTGTATTTGGCTGCTGCTCTTGCACAGCCAGTCCTCTAAGATCGCTGTATTTTTTGCTTCTTTATCAATAAAGTAGGTAGTTTGCACCTACCTTTTCATCAATAATAATAATAATAATAACCTACAATAATTAAATGCATCTATTTTCTACTTAGACAAGCGGGCCGATCAATTGAATTGGCCTACATAGTGGACCAGATCAATCCCTGATGCACTCACACATGAAGGGCCGCAGGGAAAAGGTAAACAGAGTTTCACTACAGGAGAGTGATTCCTCGTGTGCTTCTTTGAATCTTGTGAGCTCCATGGTGCCTTTAGCATCCCAAACCAGCATCCATGCCTTATCATTAGTACATTTTGGCATAAAATAATTTCAACACATCACCCTATGTGAGGATTGTAAGCAGGATTGGAAGAAAATGCACACGAAATGGCAAATGAAAACTGATGCATTTTAATATGATCCACATAGCTTGGGACCTCAAGATGCATAAGTGAATAGTGACTGCTACAACTTTTAATTTAAGTAATTAAGTCCAGAGACATTCATGATATGGTGGCCAAAGAAGATATTTGGGACTCACAACTTGGAATATTGATTAGCTGTCAACCTTCCACAAGCAGATGATCAGACCTGTAAAGATTAGAAGAAAGTTGAGGTCTAGAGGACTCTTTGAGTTATTATGTACCCAGAGCAGTTTTAAGATGCTTCTCAACATTCATGGCACAAAATGGTTTTCGTTCTTCTAACATTACAGGTAAAATGCTGCGGTGAACAATATGCATACTTTCTATATATAAAGTTAGCGATCCTAGATCTCTTCAGAGAGTGCGAACCAAGATTCATTCTCTAGTTTCATTTGAATATTTCTAATTATCAGAGGCTGTCTTGATATCAAAATAAGAATTATGTCTTCTTGTCCATGGTCGCTTAAGCATGTACTGTTGGACTGAAAGATTTGTGAATATCATATCTGAAAGACCATTAGTCATCCTCCTCCTCTTCAATATATTCCAAGCCTTCCCCACCTTTCCCTGAAAAAATAGGTTCAGGAATGGAACCTATAAAAAATAGGTTCAGAATGGAGCATAGCTCCAAGTTCAGAAGGCTCCATGAAAAGATCAAGCAGAACTTTTAGAGTGAAAGACTGAGCAGATTTTTACAACTAAATATCAACTTGGTGCCAACCTCTAAACTTGGAGTCATATTTTGGGTTAAGTCAAAAGAACAATCATTTAAATTTTTTCGTAAACTTGGATAGACACTAAGCAAAGAGGAAAGATGACAAAGTTCAATAAAAGCACGCTCTGTTTGATGTTGCCACAATTAGGTTCAAGTCGCAAAACTTGCATGTGCTCAGGCTGAATCTGGTCATGGATCAAATCACAGATCATAAGATCATTGTGAGAGAAAATCGATGCATTGCTTGTTCCTTGTGACATATAATTGCTCGAAGTTGCATCATGTAGTTTATTGGAGGAAGATTCACTGGCCATGATGAAAGATCACTTGTATATAGAGTGGGAGGGGGGAAGGAAGAGAAAAGAAATGTATCTTAGTTCCCACCGATGGCTTGATACCACGAGAAGTTCTGCAAAGGATCTTGTATACATCCATCATCGTATTCACTAGTATATAAATTCAATATATAGTTAGAACAATTCGCACAAAATAAGAATTAGGTATACAGTACAGCAAGGAATTCCATTTCGGTGGTCAAGAAATTCCATGTGAAACTGGCTTCAATGCTAAGGAATTTCATACCAGATTAACTTCTATATTGGGTCAAATATTTCTTCTTTTTTTTTTCTTTTGTTGATTGAAGAGAGGCTTAGCCACCCATTTTATGGGTAAAATATTGGATCCAATATTTCAAAATTAGTCTTTCCTAAATATAAAGCACTGAGAAGAACAGTTGCTATATATGAATGTACTGCAGACTGCAGTTATCCAGCATTGTTAGACGATTGGTCCCGAATGGAAGAGTTAAAAAAAAATAATGCAGAATATTGCATCACTGAATGGATTTCTAAGTGCAAAACCTCGGGTGAATAATCACTGTGAATCCCAATACACCAGCTAAGAGATCTAAAGATGTTATGATCTTGTCAGCTTCATGCAATGGAGACTTGGATTGAGAAGATTGTCATTTTGATTAGACTTGGATTAAGAAGATTCTCTGAAGAGCTAAAACTAACACCCAGTGAGATGCATATCGTAGAAAACAGGAACAAGATTCAGCACTGTAAATTGGAACAAGAATGAGATCATAAGATCTGATGGTCAAGTTCTGACTCCTGTCAGATGATTAATACTATCTTCAACCAATTATAATGAACAATGGAGAGGCATACGAAGGGAGGGCGGTAGGGAGGAGTTCAACAAGGTGAAAGCAAAGTGAATAAGAATGCAATGAAGGTTTAACTAGAGAACATTGGAACAGTGGGATTATTGAAGCGGATGATAATTGAAGTCAAGCAAAAAATTGGCTAGAGAAAATGATATAGGAAGCATAGTAGTTGCAAACCAGCTGCAATTAACTTAGTATGAGATACAATAAGATGATATAAGCATGTACATTCAGGATATGGAGGCTCAATATAGAGAGTTTAATTGAATGGTCATGAAAATGAAGAGAAAATCTTAAAATAACCTTAAAGATCTTGCCTTGACAAGAAGTAACCCATAAAGGAACCATGTATTTATACCTGTTTCTAAGCTCCAGCATGACACAGTCATGGAGAAGACAGATAATGTTAGAAGTTCATTCTCCGGCTGAGGGTTTCTCGTTATCAATATTCAAACATCCACTGGATCAATGGAAAAAAACTGGCACTAAGTACTCTAAAATTGGCGACTAACAACAAGAAACCATCAAACAGTAGGATAAAATTTGTGCCCTTTTTTGATCCCTTACACGAATAATTCACTGATCGTATGTTCAGACCTACAACAGCCATCAAATGATCGCTTAAACAGAAAACAGACCGTAGATGCATGAAGAGACGCAAGAAAGAAGTATAAGAAGGAAAAGGGAATAAATAGGATATTGGAAAAGAAAGGTAAAAGGTGCAAAGAAAAGGAAGGTGGTAAATGAACTTGGTGATCGGTCCATGCACCCCCTTACAAGGCCAGCCAATCACCTGTGGACATGTTTAAAATGCCTCAAGGCAATCTGCAACTAAAGTTGCATCCATTAAGTTGGAGAGGCCAAAAATGAACGTACAGTTCAAGCAAGATAAATTACATTATTCTCCAATAAACTGAAACACATAGAACAACTAGGCATGTAATAGTTAAACATGTAACTGTCGAACGTCCCACTCAAGTTGGTACATAAATTCTTCGCATGAGTAGCTTGAACCACATCCTACAACTTGTAACATTCAAAAGACTTCTCAAATGATCAACAAGCTAATACTTCACCAATGGGAAGATCTACAGTCCTAGCAACTCATTTCAATGGAGAGAGTAAGTCTTCCCATGTCTCCACAGTGGCTTAGAAAGAAGGTTGAAATCTCAAACCTGACTCATTTTAGGGATGGACAAGGTCCTCACATGTATAAAAGATATGAAACCACTTCCATCTTAAACCAAGTCATTAAGATAACCAAGCAAGATATAGATGCTAAACCATCATCTCACTAAAATATCCATCTTTGAGGGTACAGTGAAACAAGAGAAGTCCTCCTCTGAAGACAACAAACAGGATCCTTCTCGTACTTCAGTTGTAGCATTTGGGTATGTCCTTGTTTAATAATCCAACAATTTGGCCCGACAAACATGGATCAACCAAAATGGACGCTGGTACGTTGCGATCTAAGGAGCATACGATCATTTGCTGTGACGAGATTATGCATGATTTCTGACAACTGTAATAATGTAGGCTCGAGTGGGGCTCTGGACCGCGGATGTGGGCCCTTTTTTGTCCTTTTTGACTTCGAGCCAATATAGAGATGGCTCACGTACAGGGAAGGCAACCAAATACCCATTGCTCTGCATGTACACGACTACAGTTTTCCACATTTATCTTGCTATTACTAAATCCAACAAAGGGAAAGGTAAGAGGAATGGCAGTCGCATAGAAGCAAAGCCTACGTTCTTTTTAGCAAATAAAACAAAACTTACTTAATGTTAATTTGTAATGCTTACTAAGGAAAAAAGGAATTTAAGAATCACCAAAACCCACAAAAATTTAGAGATGCATCCAATTCTATTAAAGACATGAAGCAACCAGTATAAATATATAAATATATAAAGACGGACTCTGTCAGACAATATACAATTTTTAGGGATTTATCTTTATAGCATTCAGCTTCACAGGTGTCAACCATGCTGCAACTCCTATATCCGGAATTCTATTCATTTCTTACCTGTGGAACGAAGAGAATTTAAGAGAGATGAAGTGGGTTTGCCATTTTGGAAGGTGAGGAGTTTTACTAGTGATGGCGGGGAGATGGATCGACTGGGTCTCAGGCAGTCCGTGCCACCACCGGCTGCGATGACGGAACCAAACCTGAACCCAGACCCGAATCCGAACCGGATGAGGTGTGTATTTCCGGCTCCAAACCCGTCACAAGTCCAAAATTTCTTTCCAATTTCCATCTCGAGCCCGAACCTGGTCCGAAGCTCGATCGGAACCACCCCAACTAGGCCTGTTTGTGCTGAAAGGCTGGATTCGACCCGAAATGGCTCGACTCTTGAAATTCTTGTCCCGGTTGGTCAAAAATTTGGGTCCAAATCGTGGGAGTGGTAATGTGTCTTCACCACCCAATCAACACGTGCCACAAACACGATCCGTCCGGGATCTACTACCTGGCAGCGCTAAACACACCCACGCTCGAACCCCAAAACACACACTCGGGATGTATGTGGGTCCCACAACCCGCCATCACCTGCAGGGTGCCACGTCAGAGATCGCGACAAGTGGGTGCGTCGGGCGTTCTATTTCAATCCCGCGGAAACACTTCACTGAGATACGTGTGGCGATTAAGATTTTCGTGGTGGGCCCAACAAGCATGTGCAATGAGAATTCAATCAGCTGTTCAATCAAATACCGCACACCAGACCTCCCAATGGAATATCGCCAGGTAGAAGTAGAATGTGCTGGCCACGTCATATTGTCCGAAACGGCTGATGAACGTTCACGGCGCTTTGGACCCTGCTGAAGAAAAAATGCAGCCCCTCGAAGCAACCGCCGTCAACTCTTAACGGCCGCGTCTACCTTGGAGTCGAACTTTGATCCGTTTCGGACAACCCTTGCCCCTGCGCTGCCCCGATTTTCGAGAAGGCTCGATCCCCGCCCCGATCCGACGGTCGGGATCGCATCTCGGAGTCCTGATTCCACATATATTGTCCCCGATCGTCGTGGAGATTTTTCCCAAAATAGATCGAGAGGAGCGCTCCTCTAGTTGGGGCAGATTCGGTGTCCCTGCGAAGGATTAGGGTTTCGTCGCGCCCACCGCGATGGCGGAGCATTCGGAGGAGTCGAGCTCGAAGCCGGAGTCTCTGATGGAGAAGATTGCCGACAAGCTTCACGGCCATGACTCCTCCTCGTCGTCCGATTCCGACAACGAGAAATCGGAGCCGTCCGCGTCATCCGTGAAGGCCAAGATCTACCGCCTCTTCGGGCGGGAGAAGCCCGTCCACAAGGTCCTTGGTGGCGGCAAGCGTACGGATCTCACCTCTTTCCCCTCTCTCCCCCCCTTTTTTTTCCCATTCATTTATTGATCTATGTTACGAAAAGTTTATATTTTTATCGGTATTTTTTTTCTTTGGAAATGTATAGATCGGATCCAATGTTGCTAGGTTTACTGAGTTGCTTCGAAATGGGATCTATGGCATGAATTAATTTTTTTTATTTATTTATCTCGATCGCCTAATAGGATTGCTCACTTTCTACTATTAGAAAGTACTTAGATTTTCGGGTTTTCGGAAACTGTGAAGGAAACACATATCATGCCGTTTTGAGCATTGTTGATCTATATCTAGTTCACTTCTTTTGATTATTGTGGATTTAAAGTTATAAACCCTATCTCGGTTTCGAGGCCACTTGCTCTTTATTAAAATCTTTTACCTCGATAATTTTGCATCTGTCCTTATCACAAAAATGTAATCTTTGAAATCTTGATTTTTACTCTTAAATTTATTATTTAGAGATGTATGACTGGTGCAGCTGCTGATGTCTTGCTCTGGAGGAACAAGAAGATCTCTGCCGGGGTGCTTGGCGGGGCCACCGCCGTCTGGGTTCTGTTCGAGCTGCTCGAGTACCATCTGCTCACTCTGGTCGGCCACTGCCTCATTCTCTCGCTGGCCATCCTCTTCCTCTGGTCCAATGCAAGCACCTTCATCAACAAGTGGGGTCTCCGTTTTGAAAATATAAATTTGGATTTTGTGTGAATTTGTGGGCAAGATTAGATTTTTCTTTTGCTTTTAGGACTCCGCCGCACATACCTGAGGTGAGCATTCCTGAAGACCTGGCCGTGAATGTTGCGCTTTCCCTGAGGTATGAGATCAACAGGGCCTTTGCTATTCTGAGGGACATTGCATCAGGGCGAGACCTGAAGAAGTTCCTTGCTGTATGTTGACTTGACTTGCGCCTTCCTTTAATACTTTCAGGTTATGTTTTACTGATGATACACATGGTTTCTCAGGTAATTGCTGGACTTTGGGTACTTTCGATCCTTGGGAGCTGCTGCAATTTCTTGACCTTGTTCTATATCGGTAATTATATCTTTCAACTTCCCAGTCTTTCTTGATTTAATTCTCTATGTAGCTTTTGGCGTTTAATGTTGAAGTTCTAAAATTTTTTGATTTTTTTTTTTTGAATGGAATAAAACAGTGTTTGTGACGTTGCACACCGTGCCTGTGCTGTATGAGAAGTATGAGGACAAGGTTGACCCATTTGCAGAGAAGGCAATGGCAGAAATCAAGAAGCAGTATGTGGTGTTTGATGCCAAGGTTCTAAGTAAGATTCCCAGGGGCCCATTGAAAGATAAGAAGCAGTAGAGAAGAAGGCAATCTGAGGTTGTAGTAGGTTTGCACTCTGCTGTCAATTAGATGTGGTTTTTCTGGGCAATGTTGTGTCTGTTTATCTTTTGTCAGTTAGGGCATCTCTTTACATCTTATTATATGAGGTGTTTGCGTTCTCAATTTGGATGAATCGAACTTGTCTAAATTGTACTGATTCCAAGATTTTGTGATATGGATTGTCATTATATATGCATGGAGTGTGTGCAGTTGCCTGCACGCTTCTTTTGTTGACAATTATGGGTTTCATACCAACTGCTTCCACCATTGTCATGTTTTAGGTATGCTTCCATGTTTGTCTCTTTAAAATCTGTGCTCTGACTTTGATATGGTAATAACATGACGTGATTCAGTTCAGTAATTTGCGATTCTTTTGCATGTCCCTTTCCAGTAAAATTTATAATCAAAACAGTGTTGTCAATATGTATACACACTGATGTTCGACTGTGAGTGATACTGAGTGAAAACTCTCCTATTGGGTATTCCAACGCCTTCTCTATCTCTGTAACATCCTCTTGGTACAGGCTATACAAAAAAAATTAATGTGTCATAAGCAACGGATATTCATATTCTTGTAAAGAAGGTAATAATTAGGATACAGTTATGAGAGCTGTTGCCTGGCAACTTATGTCTTTGCATATATGTATTGAGTATGCTGTTCATGTTCACAAGTATGTTGTCATTCATTTTCTTTGAATTCATGTGTTTTGCTGGATTTTAGATTATTGAAATCTTGTTTTAGAAAGAACTAAAATGTCGCAAATATCTTCCTGTGTGATACATGGGGTTCTAATATACATGGGATTGAGGCTTGTTGATTTGAGTATTAGCCTGACTTGAAATAAGCTGAGTATGAGGAATGCCTAGAAGTTGTATCTTCCATTTCTTATCTTCTTTTACCTTTTCATTTAAGAGTTCAACTTTTAAGCATTGACGATTCCAATCCTACCTCTGTGCTAAACAAAATTTATCAAGCTAAATAATCCATGCATTGAGAAGTTTATCAATGAAATATTCAATGCATGCTACAAAAATTAATATAAGCAACAAGCACTCAATGGTTAACTATATAATGATAGGCTAAAAATAGAAAGATACACTTTATTTAAAGGCAAGCATATATATCTAAATATATTCTGACATCACTATTTTTAATCTTTTCAAGTTGAAGGATATATAAATAAAATTAGTATTATATGTGCATGTATATAAGTAGGTAGTAGGTATTTATGTGTGTACATATGCATGTATATAACAAATTGGGTAATTTATTCAGGTTCGGGTTGTGGAAAGTCTCAAACCTCTTAAGCTGAAAGTTTCAACAGGTTTGACTACGATTCCATACCTAATTCATTCATCTTCCAAGTCTGGGTTGGTTTCGGGTTTGGGTACATGGATTGGAGCGAAATCCTGTTTGTGGATAACTTCTTCTGACATTCTGGGGTAGGATCAGGGGAGATCATGACAAAGCCAGTACTTCCAGGGAAGTAATAAATTTTCATTTAGAATGATATTCAAGTTACAGATATAAATGTCTGTGCTAGTTATGGTGGATTAGCATAGAATTGTTTAGATTTGGACCATAGTTTGGTACGAAGAAGCATTCTTTGCTCTATGTTATTCAAAGGGTTATTCTTTGCTTGAAATTGGAGCTCCATGTTTATCAGTCTGCCTTATTGATTGTCATTAAGAAAAAATATTCTTAAGTGATTTTATTTGCTAATCTCTACTTATTCTACCCGCTGTCCATCTTGCTATGGTGTAGATTGCATGATGTTGCAGAACCGAGGATTTATAAATGTACATGTCTCGAAAGCAATTAGGCATTAAGGCATGTTTGATTGTGGAGAGTTGGACTGTAGAATAGAAATGAAAATGAGTAAATTCTAATTCAGCCATTTGTTTAGAGCGAGATCTATTTTTTTAGTATTTAAATTTCATTCCAATTTCAGTTACAAACCCATTCCGATTTTTATTTCAATTCATTTTGATTCGGTTGCGAACCAAATGCTAAATCCCTTCCCTGCTGCTATTACAATGGGTAATGCAGCGACCATCGAAACTCATGTCCGGTGGTGTTGAGGGGTACATGACTGAAAATAATATAGAGTTGGGACTGTCTTGGATGGGCTGCGGAGCCTCGGTGGAGTGCAGGGAACCTGCTCTTCTTCAGTCCGGAACCCTTCTTTCCTTTCTCAACACACCGTTGAGATTTCAAGAGGATGGGCTCCAAACGTCCATTATACACAACTATAAGCTTCCCATACTGGTCATCAACTGTAACATGATATAAAGCTTCCTTGAATTATAGTAATTTTCTCACGGTGGACTGCATGGGCCTGGAGATGCATCAGTATCCCAACTCAACTAGCCGAACAGTACCCCACTCGATTCGTATACGTGAAATAAAATCATGTACTTACCAGAGATTTCATGGTTGTCATTGCATGCACTTCATTCTTCGCATCCTTCATGTTAATCCATCATGAACATTATCCTTTGGAGCAAGATATAATATGCTTGACTGGTAGAAATTAGAATCATAACGTACATTATGCGAACATTTCAGTTTTTGAATTGACGAGCTCCATTATCATAGGATCGTTTGGACTCAAAGCAAAAACCGTTGGAAAATTACTCATAAAGAAACGTTCTTAAATTTATTATAGTTGTTAAATATGCAGTTATAGATTTGGAACTCAAATTGAACAAGACAAGGAAACATATTATTTGGTTTGGATTTGGATTTTGCTTGGATCTAACATCTAACCATTTCCATCCACAGCTCCTTAACACGCAGAGAGTGAAATCTTATATATGTTTTCCTACAGCGGCATATAAGCTTAATTATATATTTTCTAAACTCAGCTGCATTATCTCAGCCATGATGCCTAGGATTTTTCAGCAGTCTTTCTAACTAAAATGCTCAAACTAAGCAGGCAAAAACCCTTCTTCCTGCATGAAAGGGCGAAGCCCCGGTAACTCTAATGCTAAAACGAAGATGTATGACCATATCAGAGAGAGCTACCTCAAAAGGGCCTAGCTGGTTTTTCCAGCACTGCAGAAAAGAACACCTCTTGATCATCTTTATCCAGCTTTGGCACCACGACCCACTTGTGCTTCTTGTACCTCAGCATGCTAAATTCATCCAAGTAATCATCCAGATCCTCCTTCCGACAGAAGAAGCTATCAATCCAGAGCAGACCACCTGGCCTCAGAACTCTATCCCAATCGTACAGAACGAAGTCCAGGTGTATGAAATCGATCCAGCCATCAAGGAATCTTGTGGTGTGGATGATGTCGAGCGTGTTATCAAAGAAGGGAAGCCTCTGGTTTATGGTCAGGTACAGAGGGAGGAGCCCTCTGAGAGCAATCATCTCATTGAAAGGAGCCCCTAGATTGATGGTTGCTGACACAATCGTCGCATCGAACTCTCTCATCCTGGCAGCAAAAGTCCCGGTGCCTACGCTGAAATCCAGCCCAATCCTTATCTCCCCTGGCTTAATCCGCAGAACCTCTTCTATAAGGAAATCTGCAGTCAGATTCGAAGCTGGCTCGACGTGGACTGCTTCCATCCATCTCGGCCTCTCATGGTGGGTGAGGTTGAAGCAATCGGCGCACTTGAAGAAGCCCTTCCCGGTGCTGCTCCTCGCGAGGCAGGCGAAGGTGCTGCACCGGTAATGGCTCCACCGGACGTTCCGGTCGTCGGGGAGTTTCCACATGGACTCGTTGATGGGGAGAGGCTTTGCGTACAGCTTCGGGGCCCTCGCAAAGCATCTCCTTCTCGGCAGTGGATCGCAGCCATGAACCAACAGCCTCTGAGCCTGCTTCCAGTCATCCTTGCACAAGTCCCCCACATCGTAGTCCATGTACTCTTCCAGCTCTTCCTTCATGGAGAAACAGGCATGGCCGATGCTTGCGAACGTTCCATTGGCTCCAAGGAAGTTTTGTTTCCCCAGCCTGTTGGGTTTGATTCTGGCGTACTTCCGTATCTCTTCCACCAGAAAGTACTCCATGATTCTGTCGTACGGCTGGTTGGTTCTTGACAATGGATGAGCCATCCCTGTCTCAGCTTCTCGCCGTCGAGCGTCGCCTTCGATGCGAGGGAGGAGCGCCTGGATGGATGCCAGTTTTCCCAAGATATCAGCAAGGAAGGAACTATATCTGAGTCTCTCATTCTTCAATTCAGATTGATGATCCTCCTCTGAATTTGCCCCTAGCTCTTTCAACTGCTCCATCTCTTCGACGATCTTTCTGATGATGCTATCCATGATCTTGTCAGCCTCTACTTCGGCTGGCCCATCATCAGCCTCTCCACGGTCACCAAAGGTACTGGTGATAAAGAGAGATCTCTGAGAATAGAATTTGCATAGCGTGGCTATACTGAGTAGAGCTGCAAGCATAGCCAAGAGAAGGGTGAAGCCATATACCCCTCTCTTTAATCCGACCCTCAGGACCAGGTTATTCGAGCTTCTCATGTCCAACTTCACTTCTGGGGTTTCCAATACAGTACCACGAAGAACTATTAACAGCTCTCTAAATCATGTAATAATGGAAAATATTCTGAATCCTGAACAGCAACAGAGGACCAGATCGCGGACTTCGACAGAGAATATAGAGTTTGGACTAACCATCAACTCAACAAAACAGGGTCAAAAGTCAGTGATGGACAAGTTTAGCGAAGAGTACCAGGGGAGGTCCGGAAAGTTGATGAAGAGAGTGGAAGAGTGCTGATCATCTGATAGACACAGTCCTATTTAGTTTATGGGGAGGTGGAAGGAGGACAGTGGAGTAGTACATGGAGATTACAGTCCTATTTAGTTTATGGGGAGGTGGAAGGAGGACAGTGGAGTAGTACATGGAGATTACAGTCCTATTTAGTTTATGGGGAGGTGGAAGGAGGACAGTGGAGTAGTACATGGAGATTAGTGACTGGGATTTTTTATTACAAGTTGTTTTCGAAAGACTTGCCTTCTTGGCTCGGTTGCCCATACTTTTTTTTTTTATATAGTTTTGTATTGGTTACCGTTTGACTTCTGAGAGAGAGAGAGAGAGAGAGTTCTCTGAGCTCACATGGGGTGGTCCAAATTTCCCAAAGCCCGATCGAAGGGCACCAGGCGTCTCATGCACAGCTCTACAGACCTTCAATGTCTGTAGAAACTAATATATCATAAATTCAAAAATAAGAAATATGTGAGGAAACAAAGCCCTCAATTACATAATTAGCTGAGATTGGATTTGGAACAACTGGAGCTTCCCGTTCCACGTCCGGACTGGACAAGATCCTAAACTCCGCATTTGAAATCCTACGTGGACCGACCAAACAGCATGTACTAAAACTACGGCTAAAAATAGATTGCAGCTCTCCCAAGATTCATCCATGTGATTTCCAAAACAACACCCCAATGTCAAACAAGTCCGCTCCTATTTTCGTCTTAACTAATAGGTCCAAGATCCGGTGCCACACTTGCACTGTAAAGATATAATACAATACGGAGTTTTTTAGTGTACCAACTTTCAGTATGCCATCCGTATCAGGTATTAATATGATATAACTCATACCATCCTATTCGAACCAGGCGAAGAGTAAGTTTTGAACGGCACAACTCTTTAATTAGATATTAGAGTCCCCCCTACACATATACATGCATCCATACATCTATCTATTCATCCATCCATTCATACATCTCATGCATGTCATGAATGCATGTAAATTTTAGTGATTAATATCCAGAATACATGTGCTGATGCTTATAATCCATTGTAATTATTCATCATCGAGAGCACTCTTTTGCTTGTAAACATCACAACAATTTTCTCTGTTTTGTAAGAAACATCCTCGCAATATTTCACAAACCAAAAATAAATAAATAACAAAGGCATACATCTGAAGTGTTATTTCCCGTGGCCTTCCAAGGCCTGAACGGATGAACATTTATAAAATACCACTCAAGAGGTAACGACGAAAACCTGAAATGCTACATTAATTTATGACCGATACAACATATGATCATCTCATACTAGTTTTTTTAAATATATTATCAGCCACAACCAAACATTCATGGGAAGCATGAGTGCAAGCATAATGCTGAGTATCAATATCAACACAAAGAAATATTACATTCCAGCGGAACCTAAATAGAGACGATGCAGACAACCTTCAAAACTTAAGACGTAAGCAAGCAAAAAGAGCAGGCCGAGCTGTAAAGAAAGAATAACGATGTCGGGTCTTCGTCTTCGAGCTGTTCACATCTATTTGTATGCTCCAACACTAATAAAATCTCACTAAGCTTCATAAAAGTTCAATTCGTCGTGCCCCCCCCAAACTCTTGCCATCTTCTCATGAGCTTAAAGCTATTCTTAACTTTCCTTTTGCTGGCTTCTTATGAGCAAGGGAGTTCATTTGTAGCAAGATGTTGATTCCATGCATGTATATTACTGTATATATGCATGCGTACTCCTATAGGAAGTAAGTTAGCTGTTGTTTCTTTCTTGAGCCTCCTTCCCCATATAATTCGTTCCATTGCTTCAGTTCACTCATTATAGAACCCTCTGGAGCAAAACTTGCAGCCACCTGCATGGGAAAATTTTAGGCAGGGGAAATCACATACCCAAAATGTCTGATATAGATTTTTTTTTTTTTTTGACCCCGAGATTGAAATAGGACAAGGGGAAAAAAAATCTTATCTTGATGTCCATCTGAAATAATTATACCAATTTGAGCGTAAGACCAACACAGAAGGACATGAAAGCTTGCACCATACTGTAACTAGAGATTGATACGGTGGGTAGCGAGTGTTATTTCTGAACTAGGACAAGGGAGACTCCTAAAGCCTTGGCACTGGTACTATGAACCATAGTGCTGACAGAAGAAGGCATTCCAAAAGGACTAGAGAAAGACGGCATATTCTACATACTGTCCTTAGTCCTTACTGAATCCAAAACCATCCCTCATTATTCATGAAACACCATGTATCTACAGATGCTTTCAGAATAACACGTAAACTCACTTTAAATTGATAAATCATCTAAAAAGAGCAATCACTCTCCAGTTCAAGTTGAATGACACCCATTCAAGTTAAACTAGTAGGCTATATTATACATGACAATTCTGCAGTTAATATAATTAATGCTTGAAAACAAAATCAGTAAATAGGCAAACTTACTTGACTCTTTGCCAGCCTCATGTCTTCCATATTTAATGGTCTAAGGATAATCGATATTTCCCCCTCTTCTACCTTCATTTCTGAGGTGTCTGATGGATTCTCTCCTCCAGCTTTCCGCTTCCTCTCCTGCGACAAAAAACTAAATGCTGTTATATAACTCGAAACCATTAAGAAATATGTGAATAATCAGCTTTCCTAAATTGAAGCAGTCAAATAAACATAATTCCAAAGTTTACTGAAAACAAAATAATGACGGAACTGGATATATTTCAGGTAAAACATAATCAGCAATCAATCACAAAACGTGACCATCATAAACTATAAAGTGATGTAAAATGTGTCTCGGTATTTTTAAAAATCGAAAATGAGGATAATGGCAGAGATTTATGGAGCTCAATATAAATAAAGGTGCACTAATTACTTAATAATTATAAAATAGCACTAAACATATATAGAGAGAGAGCCCATTCTTCTTTATTGAAGGTTGGTGCAAAAAAGAGAACAACGGGACAGCATGGATTAAGAGTAAATGATTGAAACAAAAGGAAAGAGTGTAAGAAGATGGGTAAACTACTGCAGATAGTAAAACTATTGTGCAAAGAGAGTCCCAAACTGGTCTCGGAATCAGATACCTAAAGCTGTTTAACAAGGCCTTACTCATTAAATAGAAGTTGAACTTATATAAGTACATTGACCTTTTAAAATAGTGGTGTTCAACAATTTATTACCCTCACAGCTGAACTGGAATGGAATAGGAATTACAGCTTTGGTATGGCAGTAAACTAGGAATCAAGATTTCCCTTGGAATCATCATTTCCTTAACTGAAAGAATGGGGATTCCACTCCTAAATGAGAGGAACGATCATTCCTAAGACGATGGCAATGAACGAAATTTTTAGAAAGTGATTTGATTAGTAATATTTATGGTATAAAAGACTTCCTAACAGCAATGTTGGAAAATTTAAACACCATGACAAGTACAAAATCACAATTCTCTTCTCACCATGTCCTGAAATCCATATATTTATGGCCACTTTTCTTACTCTAGCTATGTTACTCAGTAAAATTTCATATCTGAGAAATCAGATTTTTGAAATTATAATATTTTTTTTTAAAAAAAGTAAATAGTCATACCAGTTCTTTCAGTCTTTCTTTTTGAATTAGCTCCCTCACAGGACGATATGCTGCTGTTGTGCACAAGTTCTGCACTCCACAGTTACCTTTTAGTAAGCTAAATGGCCATTTAATTATGCCAGAATTCCATGAGACACATACATACCTTGATATCGCTACCACTATACCCCTCCGTCATAGTTGCAAGCTCCTTGTAGTCAAGTCCTTCCTCCACCTTATCCTTTGACAAAAGTGTTCTCAGAATTAATTTCCTGCTCTCTAAGGATGGTAGACCAACCATTATTCTGTTCAACAAAGGAGACATTAGCAAGCAAACGAATATGTTTGCCTTTTTTGTAATGGAACTGAAAGAGGGGGGGGGGGGGGGGGGGACAACCAACCTGCGTTCGAACCTCCTAATGATTGCCTCATCAAGGTCAAAAGGTCTGTTTGTCGCCGCAAGAACAAGGATTCTTACCCCAGGCTTTGTTAAGAGTCCATCCCAATGTGTCATAAACTCATTCTTGATCTTCCTCATTGCCTCATGTTCTCCAGCCCTACTTCTCTGCCCAAGCATGCTATCAACCTCATCCACAAAAATGATAGTAGGGGAGACCTTCGCGGCCAGTGTAAACAAAGCTCTAACATTCTTCTCATCTTCCCCAAACCATTTTGACGTGATGGTGGACATTGAAACATTGATGAAACTTGCTCCAGCTTCATTTGCTATAGCCTTAGCCAGCATAGTCTTCCCAGTTCCAGGTGGCCCAAACAGTAATATTCCTCTGCAAGGCTTTAGGAGACCACCTTTAAAGAGATCTGGCCTTCGAAGGGGAAGCATGACAAGCTCCTGAAGGGATTCTTTGATGTCATCTAAAGCACCTATATCATCAAATGTTACTCCAATTTCATTAGCTGGGATAACCTCCGGTCTAATCCGCTTTTCGAATTCATTGTCCGGGGAAACTTCCTAGAAGCAGGAGCATAATAGTTGGATAAATTGTCAAGCAAACTTCCATCAACCCTTTAAAAATCAAATGTTTTTTCAAAAAAAGAAATGAAATTAAAAGGAAAGCAAATATTCACATTTTACATACAGAGGATTTCTAGATATATCATGATAAAACTCAATCTATGACCAATCAGGCGACATAGCATAAGCCAAAACAAGGGGCGAACATGAAAACCATCTAATTCTTTCCCATCAGCAAAGAGTATGGTTTAACCAAAAAATGAATATAAAGTAATATATATATATATATATATATATATATATATATATGTATGTATATCTATATGTACGTGTATATATATATATATATGTACGTATATCTATATGTACGTATATATATATATATATGTACGTATATCTATATGTACGTATATATATATGTACGTATATCTATATGTACGTATATATATATATATATATATGTACGTATATCTATATGTACGTATATCTATATGTACGTATATCTATATCTATATCTATATATATATATATATATATATATATATATATATATATATATTGATATCTCTTACAATTTAAACAATATAATCTAATCTTGTTTCATTTAAAAATCTGAATTTAAATTGTGCATGCATTTCATATTAAAATATAGTAGCAGAGGATATATTTCAATTCTTCCTTCATTTGCATAGTTACATGTCCCGAATGCTTGAACAAGAAAATAAAACTAACTACTTTTGGCCCCATGAAGTCATTTAACTATATTTAGCACAAAATAATCAAAACATTTAAATTCCACAATATTTGGTCATTCAATGTTTTTTAAATTATGCTATAATTTTCTAATATTACCTTCAAAAGAATTTTCACATTTCATCTGTAACACAGTTTGCTGTATCTAACCGTGCCTCCCAGTACAGGGCATCCGTACAGTACTAGTAGAGTACAAAGACTCAATACCCCCTTTGTACCAAGTGTCGGTACCAAAGCACGTACCATACCAACTCTCAGTATAGGTGTACCGGTTGGGTACTGATATGGAATTTAGTACAGAGACTGCAAACTTTGACCTGTCTACTACCAATTTGATGCAATCTTCAATACACTTTTTCCCAATTTTACATGATTTACATGAATCTTGAAGGGTTGCCCCATGATTCCACAATCTTGAACTGCAGCAATAACATAGGTTTGCTTTTTCATACTGGCGTTCAACACAAGCCCCTCTAATATCCAATATTGCGCTAGCCAGGAGTTTGACACCAATATACCGCGGGCGGTGGGGTTTGGAGGATATTGGATTGACAGCTGGTCATCAGTAATCAAACTAACGAACCATACATTAAGTGAGAAAACCAAAATTATACTGATAAATACAGGATTGTAAGTTAAAATTCATAAAACAATTTACGATCTCTACAAATTGACCTTTGAAAGATTAGAGTACATTTTGCTCAGTTTACCTCAGTTGTTTCAATTTTTTTAAGTCATATATTCCAAACACGAGACACTACTCATGACAGTAAAGTCTATTGTGTTATATTCAATGCAAATATAATTAATTTCTAGTTCACACTACTGCACTATACTGACTATGCAATCATCACCATGCACCTTGAGCACCTAGTTTAAATATACAGAGGAAATTGCTGCTAGAAAGCAATGTTAGTGCTAAAGTTAGGGGGAAAGGAAAAACAATACAGACCAAACTAAACAGGAAATCAAGAGAAGATTGGTGAACTTTAAAAGAGAACAATGTAAAACATTATCAGATCCAGCTTAACTGGGTCCTACTAATTCCTTCCTATTTAGCATCACATCCTTAGCATTGCAAGCCTGGCAGATCCTCTCCACCAACAGCCAGGTTTTCTTCTAGGGCTAACTGTTTGCCCTTAATAGAAGTAGAGACCCTTACTAAGGCCTGAACAAAAATGCCCATATGAAATTATCAGGGTTTCAACATAAATTTTCTCATAATGCAGGTTGGTTAAACTGTTGAAGTATTACATGTCAGCATATCAATCAGTCAAAGATAAAGGTGTGGAAAGAGTGATAAGCTTACTGGTGCTTTTGGTAGTGGACATGAACCTACACCATCCTTGTTAACTGATTTCTCTGATTCACTTTTGTTTTCTGGAGGCGGAGCTTCAGATTTTGTCTCGGATTTTGTGGCAACTGCCGTATCTTCTTTTCCAGCTTCCTAGAAATACATACATATATATATATTGTCAGACATGACAGCATGAAGAAACAGAATTTATTAACTCCATCACCACAACAAACCTTCATTCGATCAACATTTGCCTCCAGCTTTAGAGTATCCTTGCCACTAAGCTCGTTCTCTTGGAATATATTTAATGCATGAGATAAACTATTCCATGGAACATATAATGAGTGAATAAACGTAAGATAAAACAGAAATAAAAAAAAAGAGTCATTAAATATTATCTAACCTCTTTGGAGATATAAGAAGTTTTCCATGTTTATATTCAGGATCCTTGTTATTCATCAGGTGATAAGAAACTGCTGACACCACAATTTCTTCTATATACTTACTAAGAACCAAGGTGTCTGCAAGGCAGATTGAGCCTAAATCATCACAATCAAGATCATTTGCTGCAAGCACCTCAGTAATGTGGTTTCTGTTATCCTGAAACCGAAGTATCTTCATGTCTTCTTCCATCTGGGACTTCCAGCTGACAAGGTGGGTCTCATCTTCTGGTGGCTTAATCTCTATATTGTAAGGAAATAAAAGAGTAAGCCTTTCATCCACTTCTCTATAGTCACTATCCATTTCTATCACCCTTGAACCAAGTATCAATACATGTCCTGTTAACTTTTTCAACATTTTCCGGAACAAGAAATACATCCTCTGGGATCTAAACAGAAGGTTCTCAACATCCCTTATGTAAAGGACAATTGGATCGCTCTTGGATACTGAAAGCAGAACCTGGAGAGCAATCCCAAGATCAGTGCTCTATATGTACTTAAGAAAAAAAAACATATGCATGATTATTGACCTGTAAAGCAGGCTGAGTTATGCATTGCATCACGTATCAGACATATGGTATTTTTTACAAGACCAGGTGGAGTAAAAGTAAAAAGGAAAAGAAATACCTTATAAAGGGCCTGGATTAGAAGTTTCTCATCAAAAGACCAGCTGCCAGTACGTTTTAGAGTTACTGCATCAAGGCAGAAGCTTGTAAGGAACTACAAGGAATAATTTGGATTATGAATTCTTGACCACAAAGATGCATGAATAATGAAGCCATCAATTTAAAAGACCGTATGATTCAGTTCAAGTTACTGTAAGAATTTCTGGTAAAAATATTATCAAAAGTGCTATATGATTGGCATCTAGCATTCCATCTACACTATAAGTATAATTTGTCTCCATCTATGCGAGCATGGCCAGTACCATATCTGAAGGGAATGTTAGAGGTAGGTGTTCAGATGTTCCACTCAGATATGCTACATGTTTGAGAACTGGTTCTGGGTGGAGGGCTAAATTACCACTTCCTTTGCTCTTTCTTTTGAAATACAGCAGGAATACCCGACATGCATCAACAACATGATATAATAGGTTCTCAATTCAGTCCACCAGTGCATCATCCTTTCATAGGTTTCCAACAAAGAATCAGTGAAAACAAATATAGTAAAGGATAATATGAAACCTCTGCAGATTATAATAAACATGCCCCAGAAAATGTCAATCAGCCTACATTTTTGGGCCACCATATCTTCCTCCATAAATACATATTTGGCTAAAGCAACCTATCTTTTAAAGAATTCAAATATTAAGAAGCTTCTACAACAGTTCAGGGCATGTTAAAAACGTAAGCATGTTCTACTCTACCTGGACACATTATTTAAAAGAGCACCCACCAATCCTAATGAAATAGTTTGATATGAAAAATCGGATCCTAGCTAGCTCAATCTAATCCATTCAGTTGACTTCTAGGATAAAGGCCCTCTGTCTGTGCCGGCAATCAATTCCAGCCAATCCAAACCTTGAATCTATAAATGCAAGTATACAGCAACATCCACTGTTGCTCACTGAGAGAAAACCACTGAAGGAATATAATCCCAGTAATTGAACTGTTCTACGTCAATCCTTATGCGGATAATTCTAACTACTTGTGTACCTTAGCCAACCACAACGTGATAGGAAAGGCTTGAACAATTATACCATTGAGGGAAATGATGATTTGACATTTTCAATCCATTGATACTAAGCCTGTCACTCATAGCCAAGAAATCCATTCTTCACTCTTAACGCAGGAATATTTTACCATGCCCAGATAGAAAAAGATTTCCTATAAATACATAATACAAGCCCATCTAATTTGAATACAAGGTGGAATGATAGATTATACTTCCCCAATCCTATTGTATGTTTTGACCAGTACAATATAGTAAATTTCACAAGTAGGATGACAATAATGCCACAATAAGATAGTGGATTTTGGATATCCTGAAGGATGACTTCATATTGGAGTTCTCTAGGGATTGTTCATCTTCCTGTGGTGGCCTTATTCTGGGTTCCTACTTTCATGATACCTTTATGACTTTGATTTATGCCTCTTTCAAACATCTCCAAGCCAAAATTTGACAACAAAAATAGCAAAATCAAACATCATAAGCTTGAACTTGAGATACAAAATTCCTGGATATAATTAAACAAAGTAACTCTCATCAATGATAACTGGATCCATCTCAACCGATCCATCTCAACCTTAAATTGCTCCAGAGATCAACAGAGCATCCAGCAATGACTGATTTGAAGAGTTAAATGGACACAAATACATCATCCAAAATGTATCGAAAAAAAATTATACGACGCTGATTAAGATTCGCATTGCTGCTGACCAGAGAGTAAGTCATATATTGCCACAAAAAGTTGCATAATTGATATAAGAAAAACTTCTGCCAATTTCACAAAGATGTATCCTACCAAATGGCGATTGAGAGCAACAACCTGGATTGACAAGAGGGCACTGTGACAAGAGACTGCTAATATCAGCTGAAGCAGAGGCATTCCTTCGAAGTTTTGGTATGTCACTAGCACTTTCTGTTCCCCTAAAAGTACATGAATACATGGATATTTAAAAATAATTACTCATGTAAAATATAAAAAAATATATCTGTGCTCAATATACCTTGACCTTATGTCCACACTACTGCTCTGTCTGTGCAGAGATCCTGCAACAAACCTCTCAAATTGATAAATAAGAAAAGGCGGATCAGCAAATAAAGGTAAATTACTCCAGAATCTACAAAACATGTACCAAAATAAATGGATGATATTTCTGCAGCTTAGCAATCCAAATTTATACAATCATAACGATTACACTGTATTACCAATTGATTAAATTGAACTGTGCAAAACATCTTTTATCATTATAAAAAATCTTAGTTTTGCTCACCGAAATAATCTGAACAAAGTATGACATCATAGTATAAAAGCCGACCAGCTAGTTCGGCTATCTAGGATTAAGCATCATAAGAAATGGCTTTATGAGTCACATTATGCATATTAGGAAAGTACAGCTACTATAAGCAGATGATGAAGTGGTTATAGTTTGCATTAAAATGACAAGTTCTGCCCATGGTATTTGAAAACAATCTTGCAATTCTACACAAAATCTTTCTTGTGCAACAGAAGCAACTTGGTATGTGTTTCCATAACAATGAAGCTTCAAATAATTTCCAAGCCTCTCTCAAATAACAACGAAGCAGCAACTTGCAATTCTAATTATCATAACATGCCTCTATTGCAAACAAAAACTTGAAATTTGACACCATCAACAGAATCAAAATCTTAAACCACCATTTAACATTTCAGTTTTTTTACGATAAGGTTTTGACAAAGAAAGTTACAAGAAAATATGGAAGAACCGACTTTATTAACCAAAGAGGGAAGAGGGAAGTTCTAGCCATTAACTAAATTTAACCTCACAATCCAATATAGATTCTGGTTGTAGTCTCTTGCAACAGGACAGGCCATAAATTTGCATAACCATGATATTTTTATTGATGCTTATACATAAACCAACCAGTCGCTGAGAACAAATTTAACTGACCAATCTACAATTTCTCTCACGTAAATGTCCTTGATTTCACATACAGGATTTATATAGGCTAAATTGGAAGTTATTTTGTCTTGGAAACCACACATCCAGCAACAGTAAATGACAAATATTAAAAAATTCTAGAAGACATCCTATTCTGCAATTTTTAACTTCTTAGCAACAAAGATTGATTCCCTCACACCCCGTTTTACACCCTTAACTACAAAGTGCTTAGATCATTTTAGGTCCATTTCTCCCCATTTATGATACATCTCTTAGATGCAATTACTAAATTTAAGAAAAGGCAGTACTTATTCCCCAATCTCTCCTCCTTGAATTAGTAAATTCTTCAAGATATGTGGAGCTTCAAGCTGTCCATCAGGGACACTGCTGCTCTCATCACACTCAGAATATCCAGTAATGGATAAAAAGACTTCAGATTTTCTCACATGCGTCCAATTAGTTCACCCTTGTTCCCTTTTTGTTAAAAATAACTAAGGGTATGTTTGGTTCGCAACCAGAATCAAAATCGGAATGGATTGGAATGAAAATTACAATGGTCATATTCCCCGATGCATTTGGTTCGTGATTAGAATCAGAATTGGAATCAAAATGGGATTTGAACATTAGGTGAAGTTCGGATTAGAATTTGGGGAATTGGGGCATTCCCATTCCCCCTAAAATCGGAATGGGAGTGGGACTTCCCCCAACCAAACAGTTGGAATTGGAGTACCTCATTCCTATTTCCATTCCAGAGCCCAACTCCCCCCAACCAAGCATGCCCCAAAAAGATTTGCTAGAAACATCAGAACTAGTATAAGTCCCAGAGTAATCCATCTTGCTGATTTGATCTTCTAATTGTGAATCTTTCTAATACAGCCAATTATATGCACCAATTCCTTGTTTGATTTTGTGCCTGATGATGCCTTAGAAATAAAGCCCAAATAAATAAAACACCTAATTACTGCAGTGGATTTGACCCTACCACATAACTGACTACACCATTGTTTAAAAATAACAAGCAATCCTAAGGTTGTGTAGAAGTGCATCCACAGTGATGCAACATCATTGCTCGTCATAGTACTTAAAAATATATTGCACCAAAAAGATTGTCTCGCCACAGATTTCCCTCCAATATCTATCTTCTCTTTCACTTAATTCCTCCTTTCCTCTCAAAGCCTGTATTCTCATAAGTTTTTCCTTAAAATCAGAAAATTATATTCAGACAAAAGAAGTCACTCTAACATGAACCAACTTACCAAAAATAAAGATGAAGGAATTTTCTCCAGTAAGCAAATCATCATTCTGCTTCATCACAATTGATTCTTAAGGTTTTCTTTCAGCCAAATAATAATAGTATGAAACATCAAGGTCATCTATCTCACACTGATGCATCAGACAACTGATTCCATTCAACTGTATCCTTAACTGCACAAATGTTTTAAATGGTTTACTCACTAAGCAAGCAGTAAATTCCTACTACTTAAAAAAAGGAGCCAGAAAAGCATGAACTCTAAAGAAAAGTTCATTAAAAGAATACTAAGCAAGGGCAAAGGAAAAAAGTTACTACTTTTCATAAGGATTTGAAATTAGCTGCAATCAACATAAGGCCATGAACTAGGTGTTGGCTGAGGAAAACTTCTAAATAACCACTAAAAATTGTCTTTTTATTCTTTTCACCTTCATCTAAATATCCTCTTCCTTTTTCATGCACGTTTCCATGATAGATGTTGCGGCCCCAGCTACAGCCATTGGCACGTGATGTTGCAGACTTGCAGTTATTCCAGAAGGAGACGAGAAAAAAGATGAGAAATCTCCATTTCAGCAAATTTCTTTCTCAAGGGCTCATGGGGTGCAGGCACTACCCTAAGGGCCAAGTCACTATCTAACGAATGGACAGTCTAAGAATAGTTGCCAGGTATTACCTAGAGGGCTACCTGGCCAGCCTAGGTGACCACTTTTTAAAGCCACAACCCAGACATACATAAATGACTAGTTCAATTTAGCTTTCTAGCTATAACTTAAATCCAATGTCAAAAAATATGAGAAAGTACCATAGGGCAGTACATCCACGTATCAAAAAGCAGAAAAAAATTAACTTACTACATCACCTTGTTTCCACACTTATAATGGAAGACAGAAAGACAGCCCTTCAATGCCTTAGATCATCTAAAAGGACCAAGCTCCGAACCTTCATAAAAAGATCATTCCTACTCCGCCTTAAGCGAGAACTAAAAGGGAAAGTTATATGTTATGCAAATTACAGATGTTACTAACAAGCATATAGAACTCTGATTCTTACCTCAGAAAGAGAGTGAGTTGTTTGATATGGAAACATAACATAAAAAGCCACTATGCTAACAATTAAAATCATCAATCCATAGCCTTCATTCATATCTAAAGTCTCTCCACATAAGGAAATTAGGAAACATTTTTTTAAAACACCCCAAGACACACCATGATAAAATATCCTCTAGAATATGCAAGAATATGTGGGCTCATGACTTTCATGTCTTGAATCTACATGTTCATAACTAACCATTACCCATCAAGAATTCAATTCTCGCTAGAGGCACCTTGAAAGAATTGAATCCTACGAAAATCCTTGTTGTAAGGCAGCTTAAAAAATTCACTAAGCAGCAAAAGCCGGTAGCTTAACTCATTGTTATTTAGTCTACAAACTCCTAAACCTTCTTCTTAGAATGAGAACTTGTGTTGCCTTATTCCACAAATTTTATCATAAAAATAGAAGCCCCTTAAAGAGATAGTGTCAGTTCAACTTTGATGATTCAAAATAATCAGTCTACTCCAAAAGGAAATATCTAAATTTCTCCTTTTCCTAAAAAATTTATACACTAGTGACTAGACACATGCTGACTATAGTGTAGCATCTTTAGGGGATTTTTCGAAAATATATTCATGGTATTATCATTCCATGCCACAATTGAGAAAAATCAATAAAAGGACTTTGAAAATTGTCAGCTTAAAAAAGATACATTATATATTTAAATCAAGAATAGGGACAAAACGTTCAATCAACCATGTTATCTAATATCAAATCATGACTGCAATACCTCACAGATACAAGGTAGTACCTTTTGGTTCCTCTCTTTGGGGAAGAATCGAGAAGGATCCAAGTAAACTGGACATTCTTTCTAGTGTAGTCTCGGATATGGACCTTTTAAAAGACTGCAGAAAAGAAAAATGCAAATGAATGCTTGCAATCATAAGAATGCAACACAAGATTTGAAAATCTCATAAACTGTAATAAAAGAAAAGTACACCAACATGAGAAACAGATCTATAACAAGAGTAATTTATCCGTCCAAAAAATATCAATCTATAAATGATAAATGGGCCGTAAACGATGTTTCAGAAATAAACAAATATAACAGAATTAGAAAAGTTAACTAATTTTGAAACATGAAAGTACACAAGCAGACACATAACAAGAATATCGACAATGCACACATTTTTTTTCACCATGAAACTAGATATTTCCTGCTGAGAGTAGTGTTATAAAGTTGATGTTACTCTTTGATCACATCTGGCAAAAAATAAAACACAACGACTATTTGCATGGAAGTTTGACTCAACAAGATTCATAGATGAACTATTCTGATCAGTTTTGGAGATCTTACAGAATCTTTGGTGGCACTGCCATATTTGCTCTGGATCTGCATCGCAATGCCCATTTCTTCAGTTGCACAGAAAAAATACAAACAGAACTGTGATTGAGTATACTCACCTTACGTGAAAAATCAGTTACATCTAGCAAGAGTAATTTGGCCTCAAAATAGTGGGCTAGCGCCTTTGCAAGCATCTGCTGGTAAAGCTCTTCAAATTGGAGATTTTATTTTTATTAGTATCAATCACATAATGAACATTTACGCATTAACCACTTTGTAGCCTATTCTGTTAAATGGTATTTTCAAAATAAACTACCTGCAGGGCCTGAGAGTATAATAGCCTGACTTGCGGGAGAGAGATTTCTCATATACTTTGAAAAGTCTGCTTGCTTCAAGTGAACATAAGCTGTACTTGTCAATACCACCCGGGTCTGCTCACTGTCATCAACATGCTAGTGCTAAGCAATCAAACAAATAGTAAGATAAAGAGGGGGAAAAACAATAAACATTAGAAGATCATCTGTATATTCCACAGAAAGTTGAGATAAGGATCCGAAGATGTTCAGTAAGTGAAGAGCATTAGATAGCCTCTAGTCTCAAGCACAATGACTAATTGCTCACACATAAACTCGCTCTTGATATTTCTCTTTTTTTTTTACAACCTTGTTTCTATGCAATTGTTTGCAATCGTAAGATACTGCCAGATTCCAGAAGCAAACCATGCCATAGGTTCCTAAATCCATATCCCAATGATCATCAAATGTTCATAAATCAGTCAAGTATGGACCTATATTATGTGAGAATTGCTTACAATCTAGAGGCATAGGTGCTACGTATACCATTGTTGAGTTAGACTCGGTTGAATCTGACCCCAGTCCATACCCTCAAATCGAAAGATAAACTGCGAGAAGCAAATGATATCCTGGAGCATGTTTCTTAACTTTCAAATGATGCAGTTCAGCAATCTACAAGTTTCAAGGTTATTATTTTTTTTCGACAAGTAGTTTCAAGAAATAATTGACATGGCACCGAAACCTGACCTCCAAATGATGTAGTTCAGCAAACTAGAAGTTCCAAGTGTTTTTCCCCCCCGGATAAGTACTTTCGAGAAATAATTATCATGGCATTGAATGATATGATGGTTGTACATCTTTGCACAGTGACAAATAAACCAAACAGATATTTTGTTGCATCCCACATACAGGAGTGAATCCTAAAATAATCAATAGCATTTGATATTAGTATTCAAGAGCATCTTGAGCTCCTTGTTGAGAACCATAGCAAAATATTGGCCAGCAAAATTTATAGAGAACCAGACTAGTCTGCAATATAATATGCTGCAGTCAAAGGTTGAATTAAACCTAGGATTTGCATACTGAATGAGTATCAGGACAAAACACTTAAGACTTTTAAATATGTTTGTTGACTAATAATCTCAGTTATACATTCTTGCAGTCTAAGGGTAGTATAGGAATTTTATTTCATTTTATAAAACAATTAAGTTTATCATATCTACTTTCAAAAAGAAATTATTTATCATATCCAGTATTCTATGTTTAAGATGACATGTGACTATTTGAGTTATTACATAAGTTTTTAAGCTTTATATGGCTAACGAAGTTTCGTGCGAGTGTGTATAGAATTCCTCTTTTTAAGTATCTGACATTGCTATATATTTTTCAATAGATTTCAATGATTTTCCTCTATGTTCTTATATTTTTCTCCACGGTGCAACTACATGATGAAAAATGCGGACATGGACACTTATGACTCTATGTAGTTACCCTTTTCTTCAAATACTAATTATTATTCTGTCTGTTTTTTATTTCTTTTATCAAATTCCTTGGGTCTTTGTTTCAGTAACCATCTCTCTATGGTGGGAGTGCCACCTCCCAAGTTTGAAACCATGACATCTCCCTCATGTATCCACTGACAAGGAGTGCCACCCACCCAGCATGCCTAAGTCCTGTTGGCAGTAACCAGAAAATTGTGTAAAACAACACTAAACCTTTGCAGGAATTTATCTCCACCAAAGTATCAGATACCAAAATTTATCCAGCCCCTTTTGAAGGACCAGAGGAGGTGAGGAGGCAGGGGATCGGGATTTGGATGGGACAGGTGCGGGTTGTCTGGTAGAATAAAACCATGGCGCACACTGCTAATAGGCATGGCGCCAAGTTTTCTAAGGTGACAAATTCCAATTATTTCCAACCCCACTCAGAACAAGACAGGAGTTATTTGCTGTGTATGCCTTAAAAAAATATGCTCGACCTATTGAGAAGAAGTTCTAATCCATCTAACAAAATAAAAAGGAAAGATTATAAGCAAGTAATGTGAGATCCATCACTGTAATCCTCAACGCAGAACGGCACGAAGCACAATCAGTGATATAGCAGTTAGATAGGCACCGGTTTGATGATGCTACCCTTATGCAAATGTGCCAACTGGATAAGGCATCAGTTCAATTGTTGACACATGTTCATTGAAATTTAGAAAGCTAATTAATAGTTATCAGCCTATAATTTTAGGGACAGATGTCACTCATTGGAGTCATCTTACTCCAAAATAAGTTCCATAAACAATGGATAGCATCATGATGGTGCAACCTGGACAGTACCCAAACTTCACCAACTTCAAAACCCTATAACTAAATGCTCGGTCTGATACTTAATCCATAAAGAATAAAATACTTAAAAGCGGCATGCTAACTGAATCTTGGGATCATGACATATTCATCGTTTCCCTGAGATCCACATAAACTCTCTTTTCCAAGAAATCTTGATTCCTTAACAAATAATGTGCACCATGAAAAACTAGGTTAACACTGCAAATTTGAGGGTTAAAAAATGGTAACTTTTAAGTTTTTTACCTGAGGTAAAAAGGGAACTCATTGAAGGTAACTTTGCTGTCCCTCCCGTCGACGACCAACCTCATGAGTTCGTGTTCGATCTTCTCAGCCGTCATGCCAGAGGAGGAGCAGGCCGGCGCTGTCCACCGGTTAACCGTCTGTCCAGAGGCCAACCCGAGCCCCACGCCGACGCCTAGCCCAAGGCCGACCGCTGACATCAGTATGTGCTTTTGCTCCATCTCTTGCACCCACCAACTCCTCTGCAAACCCTAAAGATCCCTTCTTGGTGCCCCTCCGGAACTTCGCCTCCCCTTTCCCAGCCTCAGAAAGGTAGAACCTATCTTGCCTCCTCCATGGCGCTCTATGAACCCCAGAAACTGAAGAAAACAGAGGAATCTGTTGAAAAAAAGAAAAAAAGATACGATCTTGAAGGCTAAACCGTATTGGAAGAGATAAAAAGAAGAACCGCAGCGAGTTTTTCAATTCAAATGAACACCATAAACGTCCGCTTTACAATTATGTCTTCAACTTGAGGAGGGAAAAAGCCAAAGAAATATATTTGCAAGAAATCGAAACTAGTAAATGAGAAAGATCTTCTTGAAAAAAATAAATATACGGATAAAAGAAGAACCGCTGCAAGATTTTAATTCAAAATAAACATCAAAACGTCAGTTTTCCAAATACTGATTCAACGACATGGAAAGGGAAAAAATGCTATCAAGAAATCGAAACTAGCGAACGGAAAAATAAAAAGAAGGCTTTTTTTTTTTAATAAAACAATATTTCTGAGATTTGGACACAAGTGCTTTACATTTTTTTCTTTTTCCTAGTCCTGCGAGAGTTGCGCAGAGATCTCGACCGCTTCCCTCTCACCCTCTCGTCCTCTCGTTACTAAAACGACTATTTATAGGCGCAGTTTTTTTCGGATCCGAACCCTAAAAAGAAGCGGAGAAGAGGGAGTGTGGGTGTCGGAGAACGACTTCCCGGCGGTGGCAACGGCTATATCAATATGGCCGGAATTTTTGAAGTCGGTTTCGGACCTTCGGTTCTTGGAGGCCTTCACTTGGAGAGCGGGTTCGAGCTTTTATATCAAATGCCGAGAAAACGGTTGGTATTTTGTGGGGTCCGATCTTGACGTGGATTTGACGCTGGGATTTTAGACGATGGCCAGGAGAGGGGTGGTTCTATATACACCCCCCCTATTGCTCAGGACACCCTCCCAAAAATTAATAAAAAATTAAATACTCTCTACACCCACCATTTGCTAAGGACACCCCTACAAAATTAAAAATTCCTAAATTACCCCCCACCCTCCCCACCCCCTCACCTAAATTGCTCTCTACACCCCCCAAACCCCCCCCCACCCCGCTCTTCCCCTCCAAAACACCCGCCGGCTTCTCCCTTCCGCCCAAAAAACCTCGCCTCAAGCACCTCGCCGGCGGCCAAACCCCCTCCGTCTCCCTTTGAACTGTTCCGCCCAAAGCACCTCGCCAACGCCCAAAACCCCCCCGTTCCCCCTTCTCCCTCTCGTCGCCGGCATTCTCCCGATCTCCGACCACCTCGCCGGCTTCTCCCGGAACCCCCTCTCCGGCCATCTCCCGAGCAACGAGCACCTCGCCGGCGCCTCCACGACCACCTCGAGGTAGCTCCCCCCCCCCCTCCCCAAATCGTTCGGCACTGGTTCTTTGAACCAGTGCCTTCGGTTCGGCCCCATGGGGCCGACCCGCTGGGGCCGACCAAAATACATTGGTTCGGCCCCATGGGGCCGACCCAATGTATCTTGGTCCCCATGGGGCCGAATCCAAATTTTTTTTTTTTTTTCTGTTGCTAGACTAAGGATTATTTTTATTCCCAAATTTTAGCCTAAATCACGTCCTTAGGGTGAATTGGATACCCAACATCAAGGACAAGTTTTTCATTACTAGATTAGATAGTAATTTGAGAAGTAGGGATAATTTAGAATCATTATCATATAGCATTAACATGGTGCATCCAAATATGATGATCTTGTTACCTTCATCGATGTCATTCTTGATCTTGGAATGATTATCTCATATCAAATGCTCTATCAAATAATAAAACCACAACATTAGTTAACGAACAAAAACTAAAAACAAAAACTAAGAACTGCGGAATTTAAGTATAGCAAAACATCATCAGCTATGACACTGCGCAATCTCTCTAATGCCCAAGTATAGCTTTCTTCCCGCTCAGAATTTAAGTATATAAAAGCAATTGAAAATGTCATGTCAGTAGATGTCACCCCCACAATCTCTAAGAGCGGAAGACGATACCTATTCGTCTTGTACGTGCAATCCATTATCAACACACGGGGAAATGCACGGAACAAATCAATGCTGCCAGGGTGTGCCCAAAATAAGTCATGCACAACATCCGTATTAGTACAATTCCTATGCCACTCAATATATTTAGCCTCTGATAATTTACCTAATAGATGTTGCATTTCAGACCTCCCGGCTTTCTCTACAACCTTAAACCGTTGACGTACATTGTAGATAGTCTTGATAGTCGTAACATTGAGGGCATCTCTTTCCTTCAATGTGGATAATATGTCCTTTGGACGAACCAAACTCTTCGACATATCCACTAACAATTCCGTCTCCTGCTCAGATAATCTCCCTGCATATGAGTGCCCCTCCAGATTCTCTACAGCGGGATGATTGTGCACTCCACATACGACCAGTAATATCCAATCATCCGCAGTATCCAATTTCTTTCCTCTTAATGCAAAAGGGCATCCACACTTCTTTGTCCCACAGGCAGTCTTTATTCGCTTTTCTTTTTTGGTTCGGTACGTCCCACCCCTCTCACAACCTAACGTAATTCTGGGTTTCTTAGAAATGGTACCTGCATCGGATGATTTGATTACAACAACAAAACCATTTCGCCTCCCAGCTTCACGACACCAATTACACAATTCCTCCCTACTCTTGAAGATCTATACATTAAACAATTTATGTAAGTACACAGTTGTAAAAATAGCTCGCTAAACTAATACAAAATTGCACAATACATTATAATACCTCGTAAGTTGTAAATTCGCTTGTGTAATCCAGTACAAATTCTGATCCAATTATACTCGATTCGGTTGTAGCATAGCCCTACATATAAAATAATTTATCACCAAGAATTAATGAATCAGAGGATCTGTTCGGCACAAAATTCAGCACGGCACGCGATTTGGCACCAGAAGCCTTCTGTTCGGCTGCACAGTGCCGAACAGAAGGCTTCTGTTCGGCTGCACAGAGCCGGACAGAACCCTTCTGTTCGGCTGCACAGTGCCGGACAGAAGCCTTATGTTCGGCACTGTGCAGCCGAACAGAAGGCTTCTGTTCGGTTGAGGGTTGCCGAACAGAAGGCTTCTGTTCGGCACTGTTCAGCCGAACAGAAGCCTTTTGTTCGGCGATCCAGTGCCGAACGGAGCACGAACCGTGAAAAAAAAAAATTTCGAAACAAGGTGGAACACGTACCTTTGCGGCCGATTCTTCGTCCCAAATCACTAGTTGCTTGTCCATGCTTCGAATGGGGCTTAAATCTCCTTCAAAGATCGCCTAAACGATGTAAATGGATCGAGGGGTTTAAGGGGGGTTTGAGGGGTGTTTTTTTTTTTTCTTTTCAAAACGAAACGGAGGAGGAGGAAGGGGGGTGTACTGAGAAAATTTTAAGGGCAATATGGTAATTACACTAAAGGTTAGTTTGGGTTTTTTTTTTTTTGGTTTTTGGGGGGTGTCCTTAGCAATAGGGGGGGTGTATGTATATAGAACCCCCCCCCCCCCCCCCCCCCCCCCCCAAGGAGAGGGAACCCCTGAAACCGTCGCCGGATAAGCCGAAAAGCCGAGCCACTCCCCATGGACGATTTTGTCGCGGCACGTCCCGATCCTTGGAATGTGCACGGACGTTGGTTTTCCAGCGGTGCTAAATCTGCGAGTGCCCACGGGCCTTTGCACCTTTTATATGCGGGGGTGAAGTTTAAATAGAAATTGGGCAAGAATATCTTTGCAAACAAATCAAATTAAATTAATTTTCCAAAATCGAAATTGGAATCAAAATTGAACTAATTTTATGAAGAAAACTGGCTCAAGCCAGCTGGTTCAGATCGATATAAATCATTAGATTTAGTAGATCTTCGTTAAAACTCTCATATATGGTTTACCACAGGAAAACGGATTACCTCAAGCTTGATGCCCTCCGAGTTATGATTGGCTCGTGCTATCGGTTTAGGTCATGTTTGCTTGTGGGTTTAAGCGTGACTTGTGCACCAGACCAGCTCATCGATTCCAAGTTGGATGGTATACGTAGTCGGTTTGGTTTAAAGCTTGAACTTCAGGTCGTATGCAGTAAAATACGACTCAAAAAATTTAACACGTGGGCGACTTGGTCGGATCTTTTTGCACGCCCCGACACTCCTCCCTTTGAGTTAGAGCTTCATGATTTAGGGACCGGCCGCCGGTTAGTGGCGTGCACCAATTCGAGCCTGGATTATATTTAAAAGTAGACCTTTACACATGTCAATACCTCGGTCTCCCATTGGGCGGTGGCCATGTGGATTGCGCATTCGTCGCTTCAAGATCCGTGCATCTTGATGAATGAGGGAGTTCGGAGTTCTTTGATAGCCGGGGGCACGGCGCGATCCAACGGGCGATGTCGCGAAAGAAGATTAATCAAAGATACAACCAGACCCGCCAACTCGAGCGCAATTAAATGGACCTTCCTCTGGGTGTCCCGCGATGAGCCCGACCGTCGTCATCCGCTGTCAGAAACGACGAGGCTTTCGTGCGGAGATGGAAAGATTCTTCCAGGAACGATATACGTGGAGCACATGCAGCATGCGTGGGGAATGGCAACGTTATCAGGATATCAGAGAGTAGATACTTGTTTACTTTACATCATGTCAACAAAATACTTAAACGGCTTAGCCATGCCTCAATGCATGTGATGACCATCCTCTGGATCCAACATTATGGTTAAGTTGACGTGGTGCTACGTTAGTGGCCCGTACCCTATAGATCCATGTTGAAGGATTGCCTCGATAATTACTCCAACATTGGCATGTTTCTTCGCAATAAACTATGGATGAAACTAAATGGAGGTTCGAATCGATTAATGTTGAAGAATCAGCGAATAAATTGTGGTTGGAGATGAAATGCCACTCGAATCCAGAGCTAACTGATTCTTTCCGAAATGCGTTGAGGCACAGCAATTGACTGAAATAGTAGGTGGTGCACCACAGCATATAGATGCCCCAGAACGACCGCAAAAATGAGGAGCACGCATGCCTCCATAGAATAGACAAAAGCCTAAACGGAAGTCATACAAGAACCCATGCAACCCCAATGAACACCTATCGAGCGTTGAGTATGCAACGGCTAGGTACCCGCTTTTGCAAACCACCCCCAAGTTGACGAGAAATTACAGTACATTTTGAGCTATTCATATCTATCGAGCTAGATTGAGTCACTTTTTTTATTGCCCGTTGCTCAAGTGAGGTTCTTTGGAAGACTCGCAAGGCTGCCCCTTTCTCTGTCCGACAATTTTTTTTTTTTTTTTTGACCTTCTAGATTATACTCATGTTGAAACAATATAATCCACCATTCAAATAATAATAATAATTTTAGAAAAAAGCTCATGCGTCAAGAGGACGTCCTAGTGTTTAGATCCCTGCGACTATCGTTGTGTCAAACGTGCTGTCGCCTAAAAATGATGTTCGATTTGAATCGTCGACGAAGCGGAGTGCAAACAGGTGAGGACCTCACGGACCTTAATTGCTGACGGGCGCATTTTGGATATTGATGTGTTTACGTTATACCGTGTGTGCACATATGTGCATGTTTGTGTATAAAAGTGCAAATAGGTCGGGTTATAAGTGATCCCAATCCAACTAAGTTTTTTTGTTCGGATCCTAATTTTGGATCCAGAGCTACTTTATTAGGGGATCGGATCGGACCGTATCAACCCAACCTAAAACTTTGAGAACAATACAATACTATTTTTGGAATTCCCTAACTTTTTGTCCTGATTCCTTCCCACGCCTCGACAACAAGTTTGTGCCAGAAAAATGTTTGCAGTTCCATGGCCTTGTAAATATTTTCTTCCCGTTAGCCAATTGGCTATCTCGTTTGCCAGGAAAATGCGAGTCCGAAAAACTAAAAAGTTATCGATGTGGTGGATCTCATGGGTTACGATCTGGATTCTTCAATGCGTTGTAATCTAAATCAGGGGCTACAATGGGAAGCTGGTTCCGCATGATGGAAACAATCCCATGCCAGCTTTGTTTCTTTTTTAATTAGTAGATTTCCTCCGGGGGGGTCCATAGGTCATCAATAGTTTATTGATCATGTGCATATGAATGGGTTTTGCATTAATTTGTTCAGTCCACGCTGGGCTCATTTGGTTCATGGAAAGTATTTTTCCTCCTAAGAATATGATTTCTGGAAAACAGATTCTTAGAAAAAGGATGCCTAGAAAAGTACCTTTTGGCATGTTTGGTTGACCATGGAAAAGTGACAAATTTCCAAAATGCTTATGTTTAGTTGACCATCCATTTTCTTGGAAAAGTTATGTATAATTCATATTATACCCTTAATAAAAATTAGGTCTTTAATGCCTTTTTAATGCTTCTTTAATGCTGAAGGGTCTTTTTGGGAAAAAAATAAAAATGGAGTGATTCTCGCTTCATGAAAAAGTAACTTTTCTATGTTTCTCATGGAAAAGACTTTTCCATGAAATGTGGAAATCATATTCCCATTGAAATGCAACTTTTCTATCTCTCTTCTTGAAAAACTCCAACCAAACAAGAGGCATCTCATTACTTTCCCTTTGATTATACTTTCTTTCCTTCTTTTCCCGCGAACCAAACGAGCCTATGTGTTTATTGATCCATTGGTCTATAGCATGGCGTTCATAACGTTGTGCTGCATTATATACAGAATTATAGATGCTCTAAGGTTAGCATATATGAGAATGGATGTTGAAAGTTTACAAGTATGGTTCATACTATGTGACCGTCGGAGAGAGAGAGAGAGAGAGAGAGAGAGAGAGAGAGAGAGAGAGAGAGTTATGCAGGCATAGTTTTTCATGGGGTTGCCTCATTAAAAAGGGGCAGGAGTGGTTCGGCCAATCCTCCTTTCCGTCGTATTCATAGTGCAACCACTGCTTATTTTTTCCTTAAATTAATTTCTATTGTCCCCGAGTTATGCTGCTGTTTTGGCAGTTGACTACTGGTGCATACTTACTTCTTCTGTTATTGTTAAATATTCATCGCAACATGAATTTTGGAGTAGAGGTATAAATAAATAAATAAATAAAGCAGAAGACTAGAACAGCAAATGAGCCGAACAGTTTGCACGAGCTCAACTTGGCTTGATTATTGATAAGTTTGAGTAGTTCGAACAAATTTTTCAGTTGAAAATTCGTGAGCCTAATCGAATATATATATATATTTAACAATATTATATTATATATTATTAATTTTAATATTTAAAAATATTATTAATATTTTAATTTAATTAAACTTCTAATTTTTAACCATATTTATTAATTATAATTAGGGTTCGAGTTCCTCAAACTCGAGCTCGAGTGTGATTTTTTTTTTTATTTTAGTCAAGTTCGAGCTTCAGTATTAAAGCTTAATTGATCTCAAGTCAAATTTTAAGTCTGAATATTTTGAATTGAGTCAAGATATTGGTTTGGCTTGATTGCATCTTTATTTCGAACATATGTTTAAATGTTTCTAATACATCGTTTGTGACAGACCCGTATACCCATCTTGTTTAGGCAGAAATTTATATGGAAAATCTAGAGCTATAAATTGTTAAATAATAATAAGTATGAAATGGGTTGCAAAGTGATTCCCTTTTTTTGTCTATGAGGCCTTTTTTTGAAAAAAGAAATCTTAGAGTTTAGTGCCCCACCCCCCCGTGTCCAAAAAAACGGGGTGAGAAAAAACTGGTTCCATTCTAGGATGCATAAACTTGATTTTACTATCCTATGTTTGGGCTGGAGCTGGGACCATAAACAATTAAATGTTCACTTAAGCAACATTTTTTTATTTTAATATTCTTGCGTGAAACATTTCTCTTACTATGGCAACTGCCCATCTTTTTTCTAGAAAACACTTCTCTTATTAAAAAAGTATATACAAAAATAAACTTCAAAAGTGTCATTCTATGAGTAATGAAACATTCATACGTTCTCATCTTTGTGCTTGCCAATAAAAAGAATAAGGATGGATCTATAGTCTTGCATCATTTTGCCTATCCCTCTATCAGCTTTACATAAACTAGTTGCTTCATGATAGAAAACAAATTAATGGAGCTTTAGGGTTTTCTAAGTAAGTTTACCTTAAGGTATTTAACTATTTATGCCCCATTGGTTACGCCACCATGCAACCAACTTCATGCAAACACCTCTGCAAAAATTTATACCATACTCCATCATATGTGAGCCATATGTACGATCCTTGCCCACAATTAACTTTATAGCTTTAAACCAAGTCTACCTACCGCCAGCCGCATGTACAAATTACTTGTCTTCCTTGTTAAATGATGCCCATTTTATAGTTTGGAAAAGGGCAAAAAAAAAAACTCCAGCCACGTTGCGGTTTCATGGCATGACCCCATCCGAACTTATCAAATCCTTCAAATAAAGCAAAAAGAACAGACTCTTTTTTTTTTACATAAATAACCTTCTAAATATCGAATTTTGCATGAATATTCTTTCCAAAGTGATATTTACATATATACCCTCGTTTAACACTTATTTTGTTATTTTATTATTTTTATTTTTGTATACGTACTTTGCCATCTAACGTCGTTATAAAATTAATAGTTTCAAATTAAAATAACTAAAATATTCTTAATGGATAGATGTGCAAAAAATATTTATAAAACCATCGCGATGGAGAACAAAAAAAATTTCAAAATTTTATTTTATTTTTATTTAAAATAAATATGATTTTTATTAATGGTGTTAAAAAACTGTCAGGGGGCATTTATGTAAAAACAGTATTTTATGATGATAAATAAATAAATATAAATTTTAAGAGGGTATTTAAAGAAGGATATTTATGCAAAAAAAAATATTTAAAGACAAAAATGTCACATGAAATTCTTCAATTCCTTGTACTTAAAACTCCTCCCGCTCTGCTGTCCGGTCTAGGTTAACATGTTGCCTTATCCGCAGGGCCACGAGAACTATATCCCTCCGTTCCAAAGTTCTATCTAATCCACCACTTTGCCACGAGATAGTCAAAGTAATCCAAGACTTCGACGATAATTAACGAGATAATGAACCCGCTTTTATTTGCCTCCTTCCCCGAGCCGGGATTCCAAGAGATCGGACCGCTGTGATCTCAAATTAATTCGACCGTTGGAGGATCGCGATGCCCGCGTCCAATCCACACATAATTACGTTTCGTATACGACTTGCACCGTAAGCCACCGTATAATTAAGATGTTGCGAGCGTAACTAACCGACGTTATGGTTTATACATCATAACGAATACTTCTACGGGACTAACACCGTATCCCTCGTAGCGTATAAAAGTAACACCACCGCAAACCCGCCCAACCCCCCAAACCTCTTTCCCCCAGGAGCCATCCCTTCCCTCCCGCTTTCGAAACGGAGTTTCTTGAGTTTCTTGTTCCTCCCGACTGGAGCTCTGATCTCATTCATCGGAGAAGAGTTGCCATCGTCGCACAGATAGGAAGCTTTTCGGATCGCGGTACGAGTTCTTAGCTGCCCCCTTTCGTCGTCCGGATCGAGGTATGAGTTTTTCGCTTTATCCTTTAGTCGTTCTTGATGCTTCTTGGGATCGTTCTTGATGCTTATTGAGATAGTTTAGGTTTTATCTTATTTTACGGTATTTCAGTGGATATTCTGCTATTTTTTATTTGAATATTTAGAGCTTTAATGCAGAATTTAGGGCTTTGATGCTAGTAGGTGTGTTGTGAAGTGTATTGATCTCCCAATTCTCCATATTACCAGTGGCTTGCCGTGGAACGATATGGAACTGAGAGAATAATTGGTTCATAGGTGATCTAGGATTTTTTTTTCCTTAAAAAAAATGAGATTTATCGCTGTTTCAACCCTCAAAGAGAGATATTTATCAGTGTTTCAAGACAAAAGTTTTGGATGGTTATATCTTTATGCTAGTCTATTTCGAATTGGGAAAGTTGAGGGTTTCTTGAAACCATCTGAAGGTATTTCTAGGTTTTTTTTTTTGAATATTTTATCTGCCTTTAGCCTGAATCGTGATTAGGGTTTTTGAAAGACAGTTGATGACCTGGATTAACTTTCTTATTGCAAGATTTAATAGAAAGAATGTCTTGCTTTGTAGATTTAATTTTTTGATTAAGGTGTAACTCTGTTAGGAATGTTTCTTGTATTTCTTTGATAGTTGCTTTAGTGTTATCACTGCTTATGTTATCTTATGATGAAAATGCCATTTTCTAGAGATTATGCTTGCATAAATAGAATTGGCCTCTCTACTCTATATATGCTAATTTTAATATCTGTTTGTTTGTAGTATCGGTGGTCTTAAATCATATCTGTGTCTCCTCTGCGAATTAGGATTCATGGAATAAACATAGCTTCTATCTGTGTTAATGGGTGAAGTGTTATGTCATCTTTACTATTGGTGGTCTTTGATCTTCTGATCATTTTGCAATTTTATTTTTGGTCATTATCATCATGTTTTGGCATCATAAACAATGTAATTATGATAATCTTGTGTTTATGGTGCAAAATTAACTTCAGTTTTCTGCTTACTTCTTTCTTGGTGTCCTAAAAACTATCACTTTCAGGTTGGGCTATTTTATCATTATTTTCTATTTTTATTTCTCAACTTATTCTCTTGGAGATATGAATTGGCTCTCATATCACAGGAGATTGCTTCTTCTCTTCAAAATATTTATTTCCAAATGGTTTCAAAATGCAGTGATTATCGTTATTCTGTCAGCATTTGTGATCATGCTTTAACCCTATTAAGTATTCAAGGCACATATTTTTTTAAAAAGAACAATGCATCTTTTGGAAGAATCTTACTTTTCTTCGAAGCAAACATGACCATTCAGGTTGTAAATTATATATAAAGAGGATATCCTAAACATGCTCTACAGTTTTATACAAAATGACAGCCTATACTTCTATGGACTTTAAGGTCAGTTGGATGTTGCTTATCACATCAAAATGTTTTAGTTCATTTAACCACTGAAAGTTATAACAGTTCTCCATATCATGTTATCTATTTCATCTTCGTTATACATCTTGACAACTTCTCCCCCTTTTCCCCGACCTTTGTTGCATATGTACTAAGTTCCTTTCCCCCTATGCTTTTTGGCTATCTGCAGCTTCCTTTAAGTCTTGCTTTTTCCATGGAGTGGCGATAAATTTCATCTGATTTTCATTAAAGGCTCTTCTGTTTATTTTAGAGTTAAATCATCTTGCAGGATCACAACCTTCTAGCTAATCTTGGATGTTAACTAACAATATATGGTCTATGAAGGGTTAGCAGGTATCCCAATAAACTTGATCAACGGAGCTTGACTCATTATTGACTCGAAACTTGGCCCGGCATTTAATTCTATCTTTAGGGCTTTTTGTTGAGATGTTGAACAATTGCTTACTTGAATACATTTGTTTTTGTTTCTAAATTGTCAGCTTCTTCAATTGTACTTTTTAATTTTTAAAGTTTCTTTCATTATTATTCTTTTAGATCTTTCTTTTGTTTGTCGAAACAAAAGTTATAATGGTTCTCATTTTTATGAGTCTTTATTTCTTTGCTCTAGGGCTCTTTTACATATTGGTTTTAGTTTCCTTTTTGAGTTGGTTCATTTATTTGGTTAGTTTTATCTTATTCAAGTTATATCTGTTTTCCCTACCTGATTTCCTTTTACAATATGTTTGTTTATTCTGAATTATTAAATACTGTTCCTTTACTTAAACTTGTACACTTTATTTCCAAAAGATCCAGCTTCTCAATCCCATAAAGTGGTTTCTTACTCACTTTCTAAGCTCTTTTTGTTTACCTCCTCCATATTTTTCTTTATTGAAGATCTCTATTCATGTTATTTCATTATTTATTGGGGAACTTAATGACCAGTCTCTATGTGGACCATACCCTAACAAAAATCCTTGTTGACTAACTTTTTAACACCTGGTGCACCTGGTGAAGTTTTTTAAGAGCCGGTCCTTTTAAAGCATATAGGCCATGGTGTGGCAACAGATGGGACAGGGACTAGAAATTAGAGGACTGGGCATCAGGCCCTTTTTCTTACACACTTGTCCATGGAGAGACCATATGTTAAATTACCGTATATTATTATTATTATTATTATTAGGTTTTTTATTTCTTTGATTATTTTAATACATTATTAAATTTTGGCTGGATCTCTTGTTTTTGATAAATTTGTTTTTCTAAGTTATCCGATAATCTTATTCAGTTTAATGTGTATGCTTTTTTTCTGAATTGTTTCTTTCCAATTTTTGAGCTTGTTTTTACTTTATCTAGATTTGTTTCTTTGTTATCAAAGATTGCAAATCATATCTATGTTCTGCATTTCTTGTTCTAACTTAAAAGTAACTAATTTTGCTCTTTGGCATTTCATGTGTTATGAAATTGTTTTTATTTGATTGGTTGCTTTTACTAGATTAATCCTTTTTGAGTTATATTCTTGTTTTCCCCTTCTATTAAGTCTTTGAACACCACCACCCGCCCCCAAAAAAAAGAGCAAGATTCTACTTTCTATCTCCAGAGCACAATAGCCATGGTTCAGCAGCTTTTATAGTCATGATGCAAGATCAAATACATATGATGCCGCTTACACCATCACATGCATCACCTTGTGTGGACAAAATTGACTGGGTGCTGTTTCCTATACTCATCTGAAACTGATGCAGTTTTAAAAAGGACTTGGAAGTTTCCTGATTTCTATGTGATAAGTTGCACAGCAAGAAAATTGAAGTAAAAAAGACTAAATGACGAATTGCTATTGCTATGGTTTGCATTACCGGTAGACTTAAATCTTCTACAGAACGTCAAACTTGGCGCCTTCTCTCTTTATGCTTTGATATTACATATCTTCTCTCCTTTCCTATCCCAATCTTAGTCATCTATGAGATCCACCTCTTAGCAATTTACTTACTCTCTCTCTCTGAAAAGACAGTAAAAATGATGCTGGAAAATTAATGGCTTTTTTGTTTTTTAAGGAACTCAAAACACTAGTTTTCTTATTTAGGTGACAATTATATGGCATTGCCTTTAGGAGTTAAAAGAGGGTTCCACTATATTGCCTGAAAGAATATGAGGAACTAGGTAAACTCTTATATGTTGTACAACTACTTTATCATTTTGATCCTCAAGCATGGTAATTTGGAATTGCAGATCTGTTGTTCCGTGGATCGGCTTCTTTTGGATCTAGAGAATTTTGCTTTCTTTATGGGACTTGTTATTTTGTGATTATTCCTGTAACTTTTTAATTGTTTTTACTCTTCTTGCAATACTCTTAAAAAAAAAAACCGTTTCTTATTTTTTTGGGTGCTGCTGGAGATTAGAGATCTGTTATCCTGAAATTGACAATCAGATGTCTGAAGAAAATTTGCTCCACTTTCCAGTATGTTGAAAAATTCCTTTTCATTCCCAAGCATGCTGATTTCAAAAGTGTTGCTAAGCTAGGTTATTTCTTTGGTTTCTCTAGCTGAATTGGTGGAAGTTCTTGATGAGATTCTTTTTTAGAAAATGAGTTCTTATTATCAATTAGGTACTCCCCAGAATCGGAGGTGCTTTTGCTTGGATTGCCATTAAGTCCTTTTTGCATAAATGTAAATATTGATATATTATTTGTCTACTGTATATTTTCCAATTTGGAATGTTCTTAAAAGTAAGCTTATCGAGCTATCTTCAAACTTTCGTGGCTTTTGGAAGATGGTCATGGCTAGAAATTACTGGATGACTTCAGGTATGCATTGGAAGATTCAGGGCTTATTTAAGCCGTTCAATTTGCTAGCTATTTTCAACTTTTGCAGAATTATATCATTAACTTTGTCCTGATAACAAGGACAGGATAGACATGTTTAGGTTCAGGTACGTAATAGCAGTTTAGATTAATTGGTCTAATCTGTTCATTCCAGGATTCTGCATCTATCTAGGTACCAACTGAAAAATGTCTAGGTAAACTAAACAGTATGCATACTTCATACTTATGATGTACAACTTGTCTGTCTAGAAATTTGAAATTTCTCAGGCAGTCAGGCCTAAGGGTGTAATTCCCTTGGAAGCCTGCTCTGAACCTGCCACCCTCCCAAAGCTCTTGATTCCCTTTTGCTTTCCCTTTGCTCTCTCGCCTCCTTTTGCTTTCCCAAGGAAAGGTTTGTTTCTAAGTGTTTGCTTTTTCTTTGGTAATTGCTCCTTTTTTTCTCCAAGCTTCAGGTCTGATTTCTTCTGTTTTCTGAAAAAATCTGAAGATTCTCAGAACCACCATGGGCAAGGAAGCTTTGTTGGTACAGTCTAGTCTCTTACCTCATATTGTCACCAGCCTTTTTAGCCTCAATTGTACATTGTTGATGCCCTTGTTGCTTTACCTGGTCATCCTTAACTTTGCTTGAGTCTAACTTCGAAGATTAGATTGCAAGTGATGCCATTCTAAATTCTGCTTGTGTACAGGACAAGCCTGTATGTTCAACTAGACACTATTGCAGAATTCCAGTTCTCAAATCTCACGTCTATTAGGAGGCCACCTTCTTTTTTAAGAGAAATATATTAACCCCGTTAGAACATCACCCTCCTCATATAATTATATTTACCATCTAACTTAAAAATCTTTACAGGGATCCTGAATCCTAGACCATCAGGGAGTTATGTTGTATTTTGCTTTCCAATTTTTTCTCTGATCTCATGGTTGCAGGAATTGATGAACAACCTTGTATCATGACCTTTAAAATGGAAGGCCTGCAATATCTTTCTTATTAAACCTTAATTGTTTGTCTGCTCATTAGCACATCAAGTGTTTAGATAGATTTTAAACTAAGAAAGATGATAGTTGTAATTTTTGACTCTGCTATATAATCATACTGATAAGAGCACTTTTCCCTAATAATCAGAAGTAAAGACAACCCCAACAAACATAATATGCAGCATGGGATAAGAAAATGATGAATAGACCGAGCGTTTGTACGAAGACATTCATTAAGAAGTCTTTAAATTCCAAATAAATCAATGTATTATCGTTAACTCATCAGCCTGCCTGGTGAAATAGATTAGTTCTATATGCTTTCTGCAGATGGTATAGTTTTAGTAGATGAAACTAAGGTCGGGGTTAATCGTAAGTTGGAATGATGGAGAAATGCATTAGAATCTGAGGGTTTTAGGTTAAGTGGAACTAAGACAGAATACATAGAATGCGGTTTTAGTAAAATTAGAAATAGAGATGAAGGTGGTATGAAAAGTAAGGATCATGAAGTTTCCAAGAGTGATCATTTTTGATACTTAGAATCAATTATTCATAAGGTATGGGAGACTGAAGAGGATGTTATCCGTAAGATTAAAGTAGATCGGATAAAATGGAGAATTGCAACTAGAATGTTATGTAATCGTAGGATACCTACCAAGTTGAAAGAAAAATTTTATAGGACAACTGTACAACCAGTTATGTTTTGGGGTATAGAATGTTGTGCATTTAGAAAATGTGTGCACAAGGTGAATGCGGCCAAAATGAGAATATTGAGATAGATGCATGAGAATACAAGAAGGGATAAAATAAGAAATGAAGCCATTTGTTAAATGATGGAGGTTTCACCAGTTGAGGACAAATTGAGAGGGGACAACTTAGATGGTTTCGAAATGTGCAATGTAGACCGAGGGGTGTGCTGATATAAAGAAGTGATTTGATATATGTAGAAGGAAAGAGGGGTAGAGGTAGAGATCACAAGGGACGAAATAGTAAAGAAGGACTTGATATATTAATATCTCTTAGAAAGTGTGGCTCTAAACTGATCAAAATGGAGGAAAAGGATTAATGTATCCAACTTCAACTAGTTTGGGATTAAGGCTTAGTTCGGGGAAAATTTCTGAGCAGAGAATGGAAGAACACAGCAAGATGTGGTAGGGAATCATATGAAATACCGAAGCTTCAAATATAAGCATGTTAAGTTGATAATTGAGATAAATATGCTCGTGTTGCTACTTAATATAAATACGCCATTGGACACCTAGGACTCAATCCAAATGTCTAAACTCACTTAATTGTCAATGTTGATGATTTGCTAACTGAAAATTCCTCATAAGCTCTAGATCTTTAAAACTCCTATGCTCATTATATGAATAGTTTATCGATTTAGGTATATGTGCCTCGTTCTTCAGTGCCTTTTGCGACATCTGTATGCGTATCCCTGTTTACAAGGCGCTGCTTGAGAAACTCTTCTGTTTCTAAGATCTGGTGTGACATATTAGAACATAGCTTTAACCTTTGTATATGATTACCTGTATTTCATGCTGTTATACTGTCCTGTCAAGCTTCAAACTTTGTATGATGAATCCTACAGGAAAGCAACAAAGCAGACTTTTTTTTCCCCTGATTCATTTGTAATCATCTCTATATTGGGTCTGTCATTGTTATGTGCATATTCTCAAAGCATATCAAGTAATATATGCTTGAAAACTCTGATGAAGCAAATGGTAACACAACCATGATTTTGACTAAACTAGTTTCATCTGTTCTCTGCTTCATTTCACGTCTACATATATCTTGATGAATACCAAAAGAAATGCACTTGAAGCAGTGTTGAATTTATGGAAAGATTGTTCCTCTTCCCAATATTTGTTCTTCTTCCTGAATTGAAGAAAGGACAGACAGAATAAGGGAATAGCTTATTGTGGCAATAATGATCCACCATGGTCCAACTCAAATAATCTTCATATGAAATCACTTATTTTGTAAATGGGATCTTATATTTGAACATCGAAGCTACAACATTAAGGGGCTGTTTGGATGCCCGGACACTTTATCCACATATTATTCATTCCCAACCCAAGTTTCAATTTGAAAAGAGAAAGGAAATAGAAAGAGTTAAAAGGATTGTTACACTCTTTGCTCGTTGAATCCCGATTTTGTTGGGATAAGAAAAATCATGTCTGAGATGGAATAAATTATAAATTGGGATTGGGAGTTTGACAGGTCTGCTGATCATTCTCACTTCTCTTTTCCTTCTTCTTCTTTCTTAGTTATCACTCATCTGGCACAATTTATCCATGGACAACAAGTTCCGGCATCCAAACAGCCCTAAAAGCTCTATTTAAAAATTAGTTTGGATGTGATTTTACGCACTAGAGGAAGCAGAAAATTTTGTTGCTCGCGCCCAAAATATCTTCCATCTCTACAGGCGATTATAAACTTCTGTCTGCAGACAAAGATTTGAAGTTTTCTGTATAGGGAAAAGCAATGCTAAATGTGGATTTTGAAGATTGCTATCTTATTTTGTTGTTCCAGATGCTGAGGTTGCTGAAATGATGGAGAAGCTCACAGCTGTCAATAAGATATGCCTGAGCAAGGTGAGTGATGACTTTTGTTTGCAATCCTTGTTCCTTGCGAATTTGGCTCTTACGGCCAGCACTAGGAAAACAGAAATTGTTAATGTGCTTGCTGAAGCTGCCAAGAGCAGAGGTAAGTAGGAGATCGGGGTGGTTTTCTCAAACAGGTAGTCTGGGGCTTGTCATTTCCCTGTTATTTTGCCTTTATATTTTGATATGCTTCTTCTATTCTCACCAGCACTTTTTTTCTTGCAGGGAAAAATGTATTACCATTGAGGAGCAGCAACATAGTGTACTATAATATTCAACAATTTTTTCAGTCTGTTTACTTTGTTAGGACTCAGGATCATTTATTGTGTTGCATCTTCAATCTGTGGAAACTAGATTAGGATTCGGACATAATGATATTCAAATAAAGGTGAACTTTCTACTGGACATACTCAGAAAAACCTCTCCTACCACTCAATGTCAAAGTTGCAGTCTTTAGTAATTTTCTTTTCTATTTATACTCTGGTATGGTATTTCAAATACACTATCATTTGCCCTGTGGCATTATTATGACATTCCTTAATTGCAGCAATTATGTTGCTCTTATTAGTAATTTGTTGTTGTACTTGGACTGCAATTGGCATTGTCTCAGGCGTTTATCTCATCAACCAAATTTTAGTGTGTTAGTGGGTAGGTATCATATGGACTAAAAAGTGTCAGCAAGTACTTTATTTATGAATATGCTACCATATCCTCTCTTTTTTTAGGGTGCCATTCAAATGCCATGTAAACTTCTTGTTTGATTTCAACTCTTTTCAAATGAAAAAATGATTAATAAATTCACTTGCAATATTATTTTATCCCATTTATTTCTATAATAAACTATCATAGCAAGTACTTATCAACTTCATAATCTTTTGTTTCTTATCATGCCACCTAATGTGTTAAAAGTTTTGATCTCATTCACCTTAACTATATATAGTTTCTTTTGTTTTAAGATATTTTTTAAGAAAAGGTTCATATTCGTTTCTTCACCTTTGTTTGCTGACATATTGAAGCTCTTTGACGAAAGCATCCACTTCTGGTTCTCCTGAAATGTTTTTTATGTCCTTGGTCTTAAGGAGAAAAAAAAGTTTAGAGTTTGCATCTTCTTTACTTCGTAATGTTACATAAAAAACAAAATCTTGTCCTGTCTATTTACGTACAATCTATTACAATTACCTTGTGCTAATTTTTTTTAAACTGTTCTTTCTCATAGACAGTGCCTTCGAAACTTTATACAGTATGCATGACTTAAATTTTATGAACATGATATTTAGGCATGAATCTCATGGATGTTCAAGGAGCAAACTGTTTTGGGTGAAAGCAGCTTGTCTCCTCACAATTTTCTGTCACAAGTGATATGTGCAAGCCTGGCAAGCACTGCCGAATTTCCCTTCTAATTCTGGACGATAAGGTGAAGTTCTAAGAAAAGTTGATGGTAGTCATCAAAAAGAAAATAGAACAATAAATAATGAGGATTCATAAAACCAAGTCCATATAGTTGAGATAATGTTTGATAATTATGATTTTTGTGCAAAAGGAACCAATGCTGTTGCAACCTAACATATGCTGTCAAACCAGTTGTCATTGTCCATCAGCACATCAAACTCTGAATTAGCACATCAGAAAACAGTACTTTTTATTTCCTTGTTCTTACCTAGTATTATCTTTAAATATAACGAATTGGTTGGTTGGATTTCTTTTTCCTATTTTAAAAGCTACAAAAAATGGACATAGAGGCATTTATCCATCTTCTCAGAACTTGCTTCCAACTTTTGAACATAGTAACGTCTATTAATTCAAATAAATGAATAAAAAATAATAAAGCTCTCTTCAAAAATAAACAAATAAAAGGTATAAAGCTCTCTTTAATGAATCTTTCTTCTTCTTCCTCCTCTTCTTCTTACCACATTACCCCTTATCTCTTCTTCTTCTTGTGGTGATAGAGTGTTCATTTTGGCTTCTGTGAAATTGCATGTTTGCATACCATTGCTTCTGTTGACAAGGTGAAAGAAGTTTGAAGTAGAAGGTGCTTTCCACATTATCCATATCTTTTTGAATTTTGTATCTTCTTATGGTGAGGAGTATGCTGCTGTGTTCATTTTCGCTGCTCTGAATAGGTTTGCGTACCATTGCTTTTGCTAACACGGTGAAGGAAAATTGAAGTGGAAGGTACTTTCCATGGTACCATATCTTTTGGAAGGAGATTAGGTTATAAAGGGCCCATTCATATTGCTATCTAAACTAATAAATTAGATTAGGTGATGCTTGTGCCTATAGGAATTCGGGTCACTCTAGTTTTACTTGTATTATAATTTTTGGAGTAATTAAGGGATCATCTGGTTCAATATTCTATATCTTTGGGTGCTTTTACAATCTAAGACATTTGTTTTCATTCCCTCGATGGGCAGATTGTCGAGATTATCCATGCGGGAAATAGGGAAGCAGGATATACCTTCCCATGGTTGATAGCATATAAAATGGAGTTTTCATGCATGCAGCCTTGGTTAGTTGAGGTTGACAACAACCAAAGTCTGTTCTAATGAAATCATTTCCCTCAAGGGACTTAGAATCTTGATGTATTGATATGTGATAGTAGTCAAACCAAGCTGCCATCTGTATTCATTCATGTGTTACTAAAATGTCACCCCAATGCTTCAAGACTAGGAAAGGTGGACTCATTCCAAACCGCCTGGTTCGGAGCGTACCGAGCTGTACCAGTGGTAGACCGGGACGGTTCTAGTAATAACATCGAGGAACCACATCGAGGAACCGGCAAGCGGGGTGTGAGAGAGAAGAAAAGAGAGAAAAAGAGAAAGAAAGAGGGCAGCAACAAGCAGCGGCTACCGGAACAAGATCGAGGGAGGAGCGAAAAAGGCTTTCGAAGCCCTTTCTCCATGCATGAAAATAGGGGCATGGTTACCAACTTCACTTAAAAAATTTTAAACAAAAAAAATTATGAGTAAATCGGTCGTTTTTACTTACAAAATAAAATAAAATAATATAAAATAAAAGACCCAAGCCTCTGTTTTAAAAGGAAAAAGGGGCTCTGCCCGGTTTCGACGTACCCCCTCTCCCCGTTATCATTCATTGCTATCATTCCAAGTCCCCGTTATCATTCCAAGTCACGATCTTTTATCGATAGCTTATCCACTCCACCCGTCATGCACCACCTACCAGAATTTGTAAAGGAGTACTACTATTGATCACCTGCTAATGATATCATCGCCCATTTCACCTGAGTGGCTAAACATGATGGTGTCAGTAGCGCCGTCAGCAGGCCAAACTTGTGCTCCGCCAAACGTTGCCTCCACCATCTCCCGGTGAACTGAGCCGTGATTAGTAATGGATGGTTTATAGCTTTTCTGTTCCTAAAATTCTCATGAAGCTTTGAATCAAAAGTACATCCATGACCTAGAGATGATTTTCTTTTCTTCAGGAGTTTCACTTGAGAAGTCATGGCAGGAGCGATGCCATTCCTTGATTCCATGCGCTCTACTCTCATGGAACAGTATACATTACCTTGAAAAAATCCTTCATTTGTCTACACTTGGGCTCTATTTAAGCTCCATTATATTCAGGTATAGTTTATTATTTCTAAACTACTTACATATTAAAAATTATATAATCTGAAGATATATAAAAAGTGCAAAGATAGTAGACCATATTCATTGGTTCAAATTATCGATGTGGAATATTCATTGTCCAATTTAAATTTGACTATATTTGGGTGGAAATCTACTTGAATGTAACCAACTCTATCTTTCCTCTCTCTCTCTCTCTCATACATACATACATACATACATATATACATATTTGTGTGTGCGCGCATGTTAAATATATAACCATCTCAATTAAAGCTTTACCTGTCAGCTATATATCCTAAATAATAATAATAAATTAGAATCATGAAAAGTTAGACATGGAATTAATCAATTAAATGGGAGGAAATAAGATCATGCAAGAACATGCAATGAATTATTAACATGTTGTCCCCTTCATTTCTTTTATTTTATATCTTCAATGATTAATAATAGGACCCTTTATAAATCCAAGCATGAACTAGTCATCATGTAACTCATCTTAGACCATGGAACCTAAACCAAACGGATCTGTATGGCTAGGATGGGTCAAAAATTTGAGCGATGGGAGAGGGAGTGATGCGATTAGGTGCTCGAGCAAGGGAAAACCTGTGCTTCTATGGTAGAAATTAGGTTCAATACCTAGGCTTAGGCCTGATCTGGCCTAATCTTGAAGGGCCAATCTTGGGCTTGCACGCTTCTCTCACCCAACTATTAATATATATTATTTTATTATAATATATAATTAATATATAAACTATAAATATATATATAATCTCGGGCTGGGCTGGGTGGGCCATGTGGCCCGTGATCAGCTCTACTTTTTAAGCATTTCGCTCTCTTTAATCGTTCTCGCGATAGATTTTTCTCGGTGAGATGGAGGCACGCCGCTGGCTCGCGCTTCTTTTGGCACTCGGGTGCCTCTCCGAAGCTCTCGACGCCAGCCCAGGTGACGTCGATCCGCTCTACAGGTACTCCTTCCTTCTTTCCCTGTTGATCGCCTCCTTGTTCGTCCTGGAATTCTTGGGAAAAAACCCTAGTTGCTATCAATCTTTAAACGGTGATTGTTTCGTATGGATTTTTCTAACCTTGAATTTGTTCATGACGTTTCTTTAACTTGATTTCTCTTTTGAATGATGAGTTCTTGGTTGATTCAAGATTTGACTTGGAATTGACTTTTCTACTCTTGGATTCCTCATTGATTTCTGAAGCGATTTTTTTTTTTTTTTTGTTGAAAGTAGAAAAGAGAAGTGAAAGCAATGTAAATAAAGAACATTTCGTGTTTGGATCGATCTTGTTATGTTCTTGGAAGATAGTCTTGGCTCGATTGTCATTTTAGTTTTGGTATCATGTCAACTAATCATCATCATTAAATTTGACCCTGAAGCATCGCAGTACGTCTCTTCTGTTTATTGTTTAGTAATATAATATTTTTTATTGTTTTGGAGTGGTGCAAAAAGGCCCCTTTGTTGGAGATGCTCTAGGTTATCTGGAAATTTTTTCTACGGTCCTAAGCTTGGGGAGGATCCGATCATGTCTTCAGAAGAAGTTCTCTTGAAATGCATTTTTCTTAGCAGATCCGGTTACAATTTTAAATGCTTCATTTTTTTGCCCCATTTCCCAAGAGAGTCTAGAGGTTAATTAGGAGAAGAACGATAGCAATTTTTAGATGTACTTTTGCACTCATAACCATATTACTAGTAAAGGAAGCACCATGTGGAAGCTAATACAGCAAACCAATGTGATGTTCTGTCAAGAGCTATCGAGCAGTTCTCATCTCTTCTGAAAAGTCCGATAAAATCAGGAGATCTATACAGGAATTGTTAGACTTTCTCCATGGTAATAACGTATTGCCTGTTGGAAACTAGAAAATTTCACTATAGGTCCCATCCATCTTTCATTTGAGATTCATAGATTGCCATCCTGCATGCTGTTATTTTGTAGAGCAGTCCACACTTCTGTCTTCTCCATCTAAGCAGCTCCTTTTTACTTATGTTTCAAGATTCCTGTGTAGATTCTCAGCCAGGTCCTACTCTCCCACTTAAAGCTTACGCTGCAGGGACTAGATGTGAGCTCCTCATGTTATCTATCTTCATTGCATTGTTACGGTGAAGGAATCCTCTTTATATATAGCATGAATGACTTTATTATATGTCGTTTTCTTTACAATTAAAGTGAATATGTGATGCCACAAATCTCTCTGGGAATCTACAGTCTTTACATTGTTTTGTGCTGAATCTTTCTTTCATGAATTATGTGAAGTCCTGATTCATCCTAGATGTTATCACTTTTACGTGAAATGCTTAAGATTTTTATAAATTTATGGACATACTTGACTCGTTAATCTGACTTAGATACCTTTAGGTTTGTATCATCCATGAAGAAAGAAGGATGAAAGTTATAGTCATTCTTTGTGGTAGTGCACTACACTCTAAGCTTTAAGTCTTTCACTTCTTTTCTTCCCCTCCCCTCCTCCCTCCCCTCAAAAAAAAAAATCAATCATGAGGGAAATTATGACTTGCGCATCTATGAGATCTTTGTAGGCACATACTGAAGAGAAAGAGCATCTGAATCAAGATTCTGATTTTTTTTTAAAAAAGAATACGAAACACATAGTCTTCTTCATTACTGGGGCACAGACTCCTTGTATACAAGTGTAGAAACAGTATGCAGTGTGCAATGCAAACCTTTATCATGTGCATTTCATTGTCTGTCTTAGCCAGCAATTTCCCTTAGGGTTTTAGTAATGGACTTATGGAAGAAGCTTACTTTTTGGTTAATGTGTGCCAATTGTCCTGTGCTGTTGTTTCTTTTTTCTGTGTGATTTGTGGTGAGGTGCATAATTTTTGGTTTTGGTCCTCCTAGGTAGGGATTTTGATTTAGGCAGTTTTGGTGATTTTGCTTCAAGTTTCGGTCAAAAAGGTCAGAATAAAATAAAAAAAGCAAAACTAAGAAATCAAGGCAAAGTCAGTTCGCATAATTTTCTTGCATTTTGTGTTATATAATATCATAATTTCTGTAACTTGGTAGTTGTAGGCTGAAAATAAAATTGTATTAATTATAGAAGGTAGATGCATTAAATATATCTAGGGTGGTTCAATCAGATTTAAAACTCCAACTGACATACATATATGGATTGGGCTATAAAAGAAGGATAAGAAGATCTAAAAGGAAATGATTTGTACGTGAAGAATAGGTTATTTTGGATGAGAAGTTCAAATTTTAAACATGTACTCGTGATAAATTGATTCAACATATGTAAAGACTGAGAAAAACAAAGCGTATGCATAAAATTAGGTTGCCTAGGTTAAGAGTTGCAACTTACACAATGGTTGAATTGCAATAACATAAGACTGATTCTTTTGGGTGAAAAATGACTTGGGTTTAGATATTGAAACCTAAATGGTCATAAGAAAACTCTCCACTCGAATAGATCCAGCAAAAACTGAATGAAACTAAAAATTTAAGTCAATTTCGGATTGGTCTCTGTGCGACCTTCCATTTCTGCCAAAAAGGGTCAGCCTCAGATGAAACTTAGAACCTTGGTCCGGGGACTAAGTTGACCTTTAAATTCCATACTGTTGCTTGTATTGGATAGAGGTGAGCTCCCTTGTTAGTTTATTCATCTTTTAGTTTCGTTACTTGAATTGATTTTATATTTTTTCCAGTATGATTTGCTAGCAATTGAAATTGGATGCTTTTTTCCAATATCCAAGCTAAGTTTTTGTGCATAGCGAGAAATAAATATTTGACTACATTTGAAGGACCAGGTTTGGTAATATCAGCTAGTTGTATCAATGCTAACTTGTTCTTTCTATTGGGTTTTTTTTCAGCAATTATAATATTTTGTTGTGCTTGCCAGGAGTAAATAATAGCTTTCAAGATGGCAATCATAAACAAAAGTCAGCATTGTAAATCAAAATATTGCAGAATAAAATATAGATTTTTTGGGGGAGGGGCACTTTAAGAAAGGTTAATTAAACCATACCGTTCAAAAAAACAGAAGAAGAAAAATGATTGAGATATTGATCTCATTGACAGTTGACGTTAAAAGAGAAACAATTTAGATATTGATCGTGTTGAGAGTTGACCTTGAAAGGGATATTCTTATTTGTAGAGGACCCGGATCTGCTCATATGAGGAACAATAATCATCATTTGAATGACTACCAGTTCCAAGAGCCTTAAGGAATCTGCAGTCAATACACAATCTTCCTAAAGAAATTGTGGATTCTCAATTTTTATATGATCAAGAAATTACTTGCAGGGTTGCATGGGTATGATGGAGTTGAGTTGAACACTTCATTATGGATGAATTTTCTACAAAAATATTGTGACTGAGATGTCTTCAGAATTTCATTCCAAGAATGCCAATTCTTGTGGCATATGAGTATCTGTTTTTCAGAAGGCACTCATGTGGGTTGTTATGGATGGATTTGATGAATCTTATCATGGTTTTGTAATGCAAAATGTTTGACTAATAAGATGGCTTGTAGCATTAGTTTCTAATTTTCTGCTTCTTGGAGTGGAAACAATCAAGCTGCATTACTGTATTGTCAGAAGTACAGAATTTGGAGTAATCCACTAGATGCACTGCCTTGTATCAGAGTGGGAATGATCAAGCTGCCGCACTGGGGTTGTCAGAAGTGTAGATTTTGGATTTGATCCATTCTACCTAGATGTCCTGCATAACTAATCCATGTGATTAGGGTACTGGATGATATTGTAATCCGTTAAATAATCAAGATACATGTTTGCTATTAATAATTAAAAGTGTAAATTTGCGGCCATTTTGTGACAAAGTGATACATACATACATACATACATACATACATATATATCTGTATCTATATATATATATATATATATATAGATAGATAGATAGATAGATAGATATACATATATTATTCTTTACCTCTTGTGACTTAGAATGACATGAGCTTTAGCATGATTCCCACGCAATGGAGGAGTGATGTAGACATAATCAGTACTCAAGGCCTTGGATTTCATGATCTGAGGTTTAGATGAACATCTGAAGTCTATTTTTAGGGCAGAAAATTGCCTTCTGGTGGCATAACTGGCTGTCTCCATGTCAGATGTGGAATTGACCTTATTTCTTTGATATTTATTTTACATATTTAGTCAAATATTTGTACCCCTAAGTCAGTTTTTGTTCCAGACTTGTGAGGTAATGATACGAATTCCAAGAATATCTGAAGTCCATTGTTGGGTCAAAACAAGTCATCTTCATCTCTGGTTCGTCTGTAAGAAATTGTTTTGAAAACTGACTCAGGCGTCCATGATATCAGTTGTGTTGAATAAAAATCTAACAATCAGGTTCATGCATACTGGCTTAAATTTTGGTGATATGCACAAATAAAATTCCATCATCTTCAGTTATATTAGGAATCTGTATGTTTTGGGTCATTTTTAGGCTGTGTGATTTATGGAGTCATTTTTCTTGGTTATACAATATATTTTTCAGTTTATCGTCCATTGATTTTATCTTGTTTAAGGAAGCCTTCGCCTTATTATTGGTTATGTTTAAGTTTTATGTTTCGGAAAATATATTGGCAGATTTTTAAGGTAACCAGACATACGAGATTGTCAAATTTTATTTTGAATTCTAACTAATATTGAGGAATATTAGTTCTGAATTAGTTTCCCTGCATTTCATTTCATTTCATTTGTGGATTCGACCACCTCTTCCTTGTAAATCATCTTTCAACTGTTCGGCCCTAGTCCCTTCCTACTAGACCTGTTCATGGGCTTCAGGCTTGGCCGGGCCTCGAGGTTCATGACCATTTTTTAATTTTTAAAAATACTTAAAAATACTAAATATGAATAATTAAATATTGCCAACGATCTATAACATGTCTATTATACCACCAAGCTCACATATCAACAACAATTGTCAATTAAGTCTACAAATACATCAAACATTAACAAATAATGCAACAAAAATAAAAAATTTCAGGCCAAGCCAGGTTGGGGCCAGGTTTTAATCCCTATGCTCAAGCCCAACATGCTTACTAGACATGCCTATTTTCTAGGCCCGGCTTCGCCTACTAGGCCTAAAACTTTGGCCGAAGCTTGTCTAAAAGGCTTCAAGCTCGAGCGGGCTGCCCAGCTTGTGAACATGTCTACTTCGTAAAAATGATATCTGGATTTGTTATTCACAAATTTGGATTCTCATGTGTTTTGGTTTAATTTCCTTTTGCATATTGAGGTGGGACCTCATAGAAGAATGCATGAAGAATGATCCATCCATCCATCCATAGAAGAGTTTGATGCGACTACCTTTAGAAACCCAACAAGATTAAACATCCATACTATGCATATAAAAATATGTATTAATGAATATAGCTTAGAGCTGCTACCTTATAACTTAATAACCTAGGAGACTTTATTAATTCCTTTGATAAATGTGGAAGCGCAAGATGGAACAGAAATTTTAGCTTTCCACAATTAGAAGTGGGAAGGATGCTGTTGTATTTTGTGGAGTCGTTGGTGTCTCAAGTGATCAGAACTTCAAGAATCCAACTTTTGAAGCTGCATATAGGATCGGCTGGAAACATAGTGACTACAACTTGGTCAATTTGTTTTAGATGCTGGGTTTTGCCTGGATTCAACCAGTGGCATTGTCTTTCAATGTTACTTTCATGCATTTGTGAAGTGTAGAAAATTTATGTGTAAGCGTAGAATCTTGATCTGCCTCTTTTTCTAATTAATATGGGCAGCTATAACATTCTACATCCTTGATTTTTTTTCTTAGGTTCTTATGGTGGTTTTAATATTTTTATGAACTGGGTTAAACTTAAAATGCAACATCGAAACTTAAAATATTTTTAATATTTTCTAATTAATATGGGCAGTTTAATGACCTACCAAATTATGTTCAAAGTTCCTTGCTGATATTAGAAAGTGACTCTGTGTGTAGGATTTAGTGTGTTTATCTTCACCCAGTGACATTTCTTTGAATGCCAGAACTTGTGTCGAGCAATGTGAAAAGACAGGAATCATCGGAGAAAGCTCCATCCAGCATTGCGAGTTTCCATCCAATGACATACCTGTCAACAGTCCATGGTATATGCAAGAACCACTTTACTTGCAGTGGAAGCAATTGAATTGCAAGAGTGACTGTCGGTACAATTGCATGATGCAAAGAGAAAAGGAAAGGGAAGAACTTGGTCTCAAGCCTGTTAAATATCATGGGAAATGGCCATTCAAACGTGTCTTTGTGTTTCAGGTTTGTCATTGTTACAGTTTGCCATTATTGGCTGTTTGGTTTTCTTGTTCATATTCTTGATAGCAGTGCTTATGTGTGTGTACTCTCATGGTGATGCTACTTTGTCCAGGAGCCTCTTTCTGCTGTTCTCTCTGCACTCAATCTGTTAATGCATTTCACTGGCTGGCTATCTTTTTTCCTCTTAGTAAACTACAAGTTGCCACTTAGGCCTCAGAGTAAGAGGACATACTATGAATATACTGGTTTATGGCATATTTATGCAGTCTTATCAATGAATGCCTGGTTCTGGAGTGCTATATTCCACACTCGGTAAGCTGTTTAAGTTCCCATGTAGATTACTGGATAGAAGTTACGTCAAGGGTATGGTGATATTTCACTCTGATGGTGGTATTTATTTACTTTTTCCAGAGATTTTGACTTGACGGAGAAGTTGGATTATTCATCAGCTGTGTCTTCACTTGGTTTTTCTTTGATTCTCTGTTTACTAAGGACATTTAATGTTAAGGATGAGGCTTCCAGGGTCATGCTTGCAGCCCCAATTTTGGCCTTTGTGACAACACATATCTTGTATCTCAATTTCTATCAACTTGACTATGGTGAACTTCCTTTTCCTCTTTAGAAGTTTAGCCTAATATTTAAATGTAGACATTTTAAGAAAATGTGACAGATCTCTACTTGAATGCATATAATAATCTCAGATTTGTGATCCCTACTTTATGGTACATGGAGAGGAAAGTCTTGATTACATCTGTATCTATTGCTGATTTCATTATCTTTGCAGCAATAGCTTTATCTTTCTTGTCAGGCTTGTTGATTTATATTCTCTCCTTATCTAGTACTGATTTGTATTGAGGCAACAAAATTCATGGTTTTATATTATTATTTTTTTATGCTAATGTTCTAAGTCCATAATTTGTATCAGTTGTCTTGTTGGTGCTCACCTTTCAGGTACTTCCAAGCAGGTTCTGTAGTTTGAAACTTTGAATCACCGAGCTAAGCCTTCTTGTTTTCTTACCTGTAGAAAAGTTTGTTGAACAAAATCTCTTAAAATCATTGGACTGCTAGGATATGTATAGATTTCATTGATGGGATGCTTTTAGAAGCTAATATATCAAACCCTATTTTTTGTCAGCATCCAGTTTTTTCGCAGGTGCACATAGATCTCCTTCTCAGTAGTAACTCTGATTGCCTTCATCCTGTCAGGTTGGAACATGAAAGTCTGTCTCGCGATGGGTGTCACTACACTTCTGGTTTGGGCAATTTGGGCTGGTATAACTCGTCATCCTTCACGCGTCAAGTTGTGGGTAAATGTAATTGGTATTGCTCTTGCTATGCTCTTGGAAATCTACGATTTCCCTCCTTACATGGGATATGCTGATGCCCATGCTCTGTGGCATGCTGCCACCATCCCTCTCACATATCTCTGGTGGAGCTTTATCAAGGATGACGCAGTATTTCGGACCTCGGCTCTTGTTAAGAAGACCAAGTAATTAATTAGTCTTGGGAGGTTCACCAGGATGAAGGAGAAGCAGTACCCTTGTTCCAGTGTACTAACAAATGTAATCTAAATTGTAGGGTTTTGGTATTCCAGACTGCCAGGTTCCATTGTCCCCATTATCCGTATTTTGTTTTTCTTGTATGTGAAGTCTGTACTTATGTTGGCAAGCAACACATTATTATCATGCTGCTGCTGCTGCTGTTGTTTTTAAGTGAGGTGCAAATCAGTGTATTCGCCATCTTTTGCTGTCTCATTGTGAAAAGGGCTAGCATTTGGAACCTTTTCCCTTTTTGGGTGGATTTTTTTAACATTCAAGAAATCAATGTAGAACATCCAGAATGAGAAAGATGCGCTTTCTAAATCTGAAAGAGGTACCAGCCTTAGGCAAACCTGAAAGGGGTGAATTGGCATGCCCTGGGGAAGCTTTTAAGGAGATCACCAAATCCTCTGGATGAAGAGAAGTAATGAAATTTCACTGATCAAACAATGGGCTTAAACAGAAACAAGTAAGCTTGTATTCAATTTTTTCACTTGATTCTTAGTGTTGGATCTTGCCAACTGATTTGCAGTTCACTGACAACAACAGGCTTCTTAGAAGGCATTCCAGATCTTGGAAGAGATATGAGACTTGGGGGGCATTTTGAATGCCCTAGTATGCTATGCAAAGATAGCATGATATAGCATTTAGTCTTGTACACAAGCATTGTTCATTATAGCAAACATAATGCAAATACCATACTCATGTTTACACAGACTACTTTAACCAAACTAGAAGGTCATGTACGCTTGTACGGCATGCCCATCTTTCCAGGGTTGTGGATTCTCCAGCTTTTCTAGGATTTTCCACCACTATTTCTTACATGTTGCGTAGAGATGCAAAGGTCTTTTCCATTTGGTTTTGTACACAATCAGCATGCTCCGGCCATCTAAACATGTCTTATCTTGAACAAGTTTTAAAATTTTGGCCACCTTTGTTACAGTTCGTGAGCACCCAATGATAGAATCCAAAGCTCGACATAAATGGCAAAGATTGGAATATTGACGTGCTGCTTTTCAAAGTGTGGTCTAAATGGGTTCTGAACTTCAAACTTATCTGGTGAAATCAAACTTGAACTTAATTTAGTTTGATTTGATTTGAGGATATCAAGTATGTACAGATAAGCAAGCTCAAATTAATTTCAAGCCAAGAACGAACAAGCCGATCTCGAACTAGGGATAGCGATGGTGCTTGCTCGATAGACCACTGATGCAACCTGAAACTGATTTGATATATAAAATTTGTTTTGTCATATAACAAGCTTTCATGTTAGGTTTGAGTTCTAAAATCAAATATATTCCATAAAGCTTCATAGTTTATTCTCTCTCTGTGGTAAATTGAAGCTCTAAACTTTGATTCAACATGTTACTTTCTCAAATAACCATTTGAGATATCCTGTCCTTGTAAGGATTAGAAACATACATGTATTTGCTCCTATTTTGAGTTTCGCTCATTTTTTTTATTGTAGTAGATTGTAAAGAATGACCAGACACAGCGATGCAAATTCAACATACAATTATGTGGTACTTGTATCTTGCTATATGATTGCTTTTGCATGGATAACCATGCATTTCACTCATCAGTTGTTCCCACAGTGAAGCGAAAATGGCTGTTACTCTTCTGATGTTGGCTAATTTATTTCAGTTGCGTGCCTCTTCACCAAACCTCCCATTATTCTGCATTACAAAAAAAAAGGCCAAAAGGTACTTAACTTTTGTTGTTCTCTGATTAATAATATCTGTTTTTTGGATGCAGCCGGATACCTGGGCATTGGATTCAGCCACAACAGCCTGTAAATGAGATCTGGGTATCCTATCTTGTTTGCCACAAGTATTGGCTTATCTTTTTTCTCTCTCTCTCTGTTTTTTTGATGAAAATGGGAGACAAAACTGCCACCCAGGCTTTATTGATGCTGTAACGAAGATATTTACAGGGGCGAGAGAACAAGAGTGGTGATATTAGGAACCATCACTGCTCTTTGAAGGAGTTACAAGTGAGCGCACAAACACAATGAGAAAACAGAAAAGAAGCAGGAGAAGAAAGTGAAAGCAACACCCAGGGACTGAAGTTTTGATTCACCTAAAAACAGCCTGCACTCCAGCGTCTTGGAAGAGAAGACCGCTTAAGGGGCTTGCGAGTGAGTAGCCCGGCTCCTCTGTTTCGCCAGTTTCAGCACAAGCCAAACCGCATTGAGAACTCAGTGAGCTCTGCCATTTGTCTCTGTCATAGGAGTACATCATATCAACCTTGAAATTGGCTGTCAAGATAGTTCTTTCCATGTCTACGATCCCCTGTGTAGGCATGAGAAGATCTGAAACGATTGGTAGCTGAAACCCTGTTACCATCGACAAAAGTCTTATCACCAGCTGCTTCATTAATTCCCTAGGAGATTACTTCTTAGATTCTTAATCTTTGCCAAGATTTTTCCAAATTCCATAAGAAGAACCTAATTGCACAAGTTAGACCAGTCGTTGAGAATTGCAATACCCTGTTCACGAAATTCCTAGTGTTTCTCTCCTTTTAACACACCCAGCATTTTGCAGCCAGCAACATGAGAATGATAGGCTGTGATGATTTCCGGAAATTTTTCTTCACCATGCCAAGCAAAGATCACTGAAAGCACTCCCAAAGATGAGCACACTGCCTCTTTTTTCTTTCTTTCTTTTTTTTTTTTTTTGGTGAAAACGGTATTTCATATAGCTCTAACGTGAGTACATCCAGCCAGATCATAAGAAAGTAAAAAGTACAAGGTATGAGGTATGTCTCCTATAGATGTCCAGATAAACTCTCCAGAGTGCCGGGTCACAAATGAGGCAACCCAGTCCGCCGCGCTGTTTGCCTTCCGGAATACATGTAATGCCTGAAAGTCGTTCCGCTCCTGAGCCAATTTACGGGTATTACAGATAAAAAGATAACCATCACCATATCTGTCCACTCCCCAAACCCAATCGATCACCATAGAGGAGTCCCCCTCAAGGCATATACGCTCAGCACCAAGTACCCGCCTCGCATAGGAGATATCCTCCCAAGCTGCCCGCAGCTCAGCCCCAACCACAGTAAGTCCAAGCGTGCGGCGACCACCAGCTGCTATCATCCTGCCGAGATGATCTTTGATCACAAAGCCGATACCTCTAGATACCCCGTCCACCAACATACTACCATCGAAGTTCACTTTGAGATGACCAAGAGGTAGGGGTACCCAAGAAACAAGGGCGAACCTGGGTACTGTGACAGCGAAAAGAGTACCTCAGATGTCCCTGGTCATCTCAGAAGAGAACATAGCGGCAGCTGTGGTGACCTCCCTCATATGAAGCATAGCTCTGTCCACCACCATTATCGAAGGTAGCCTCCTGTCCTCAAACAGGCCGGCATTCCTGTCAAACCAAATATAATAAGCCAAATATGCCCAAAGGATCCCTGCCTCAATAGTACTAGGCTTCCGCATGGAGACTCTCAGCCGATGAATCAAATCCTATGCCGACTCGACCGAGTGGGGCAAAGGGTCACGTGACCTACTCCAAATCTCTCTGGTTTTGGGACACTGCAAAAGAACATGATCAATAGTCTCCTCGGTATCCGTGCATACCTCGCAACACTAAGTGATCGTCACCTCTCACCGAGCTAACAAGCTCCTGGTCGGTAAGCAACCTCATGCCACCTTCCAGATGAAGAGCGCCACATGCGGGTGAATCTGCATTCTCCAAATCCATCCTCCCTCTATCTGTCGGACTGGCTCTCGACTCATCATCATATGAAGATCCCTGGCCCGCACCTGCGACCGCTCTGTCGGCACCCAGACTAGTCTGTCCGACCTCTTCCGAGCAAGAACCAGTAGGGCCAGGACCATCTCTGCCAACTGCTCCCCAAAAGCCTTCCGAATCAACTCCTCTCTCCAACAACCACCCCAGGCTATATCAGGTCTCTAACTCTGAAACCGGCTAACCTCGATGTATCCACCATAATTGCCAACGTACTAATCGGCTGCTCAGTTACCCAGCTATCCTCCAATACATCGATGGACCGACCATCACCAATGGCTTATATGATCGTAGGAAGCACCAACGCTGCTTTTGAAGTATACTATATTCCAAAATACCTGGAGGACGTTTGCGACATCACACCAGGAGCTAGCTTCCAACTCATGAAGGGCTCAACCTTTTTTACGATAGGCAAATCGCGCTTGCCTCTTCCGAATACCCAGGTTATTTGAAAGAAGGAAAGAGAGGTGAGCACAAAGTTCACTAATGTCAACTGCCCTCCAAAGAAAAAGGAATTTGTTTTTCTAGGTGGCCAATCTAGATTTAGACTACTTGCAAAAGAATCATGCAATCTGCTTTGGTTGGGTACGATCATGCCAACACTAATACACTGAATTCTGTGAGGATCAGTGCGAGCGTGGGTTTAGTCTCAAATCGATTATAGTTTTTGGGTACTTATACATGATCAAAGAATCTAAATAATACTTTCTGGTTAGTCATTTTGGGCAAAATCCTAAGTTGTTATAAATGATATCAGAGCAGACTCAGCTCATAACCGATGTGAACTAGAGAACACTACAGCACGGTCCATTGGGGCTAATTACCACGGGCCGATCATGGTGTTTGTAATTCAATTTGAATAAATTTTAATTCTTAGCCTGACGAGGACATCGGAGCTTAAATAGAGGAAGTGTGTGAGAAGCTGTACGAGCGTGTTTAATCCCACATGGATTATTTGCTGGATAGACCTTAGGTACTTATACAAGATTAAAGAATACAAATAATATCTTCCGACTAGCCATTTTGGGTGAGGTCATAGGTTGTTATAAATTTCATTATAACTTTATAGCTAAGCATGCTCAAGCAAGAGTAAGCGTGCTCCGACAAGAGTAGCACCAGAATAGAATAGGTGTCACAAGCCATGGCTTATAAAACCAGGCAAAGAAGCCGGTTTTACGCGTCTTGCTTCGGGCCTTTACGTAAGGCGGTCATTCTTAGAATGCTCGCGCCGGTTTTACGTGTCTTGCTTTGGGCCTTTACGTAAGGTGGTCATCTTAGAATGCTCGCACAGTTACACAGGGTCTATTAGGTATTCAGATTCCTTCCATTATACAATCTATTGTAAATTCCATGTCAGGCCGAGGAAGCCAAACTGCTTATGGATTTGTCTGCTCTGGTCTAACTTCTTGCAAGTCATAATGTGATAAGGCTCACGAATTGTAAAGCGAGCTGCTACAGGGTTGGAAAAGTAAGGTGCCATGGAAAAGATGCTGCCAGTCGGATAGTTTATAGAAATAGTTGTCATAAGAAAAACTGACTGACTATTTTATTAGTGCCAGTTAATATACGATTAAATAATGATGATGTTATGCATAAGTTGGTGGACATCGTGACTTTGATAAAATATGTTTTGTAGCGTGAGGAAAAGCATAATTAGATGAATGCTAGGTATACTTTTATTGGATAAACTTATACGAGCCTTGCACCACAATCCTGAACCAGCCTAATTTGGATCTGAAATTTGGACCTGTGGCAGTAGGTATGAGTAGCTTTGGAACTAAGATGATGGCTGTTAGATATACCCGGCCAAAGAGTTAATTTGAAATACTGAGTCCAGTGCATAAATGCCAACCAAACCTCTGAATGATTAAAAGTTAGCCAAACCGGACTTAAACTAATTGATTATGTGTGCTAGGACTGAGTTCAAATGATCTAAACTTAGCTAAAAAGCAATTTTGGTCGGGTTTGGGTCGTATCCTCTATGATATTAATCATTGGTGCATGCTTAGATGGAAGAATAATTGGTCTTCTTTTACGACAAATGTTTTGCATAGATTTCAAAGCATTTCAAGCTCTGCTTTTTCATCTATCTGTATGGATCAACAATGCACATCGCAAAACAAAAAATATTTTTTTGTGCAAAAGATCGATCCAATCTGAACTTATTTTGGTATACGGAGGAATGCTTTCCATATGATTGAATAGATAGCCCGTCACCCTATCCTTCCCATAATTATTGGATCCCAACCTCCGAGGGAGCAATGCCCAACACGACTGTTTACGGTGGGAGAAATTTCACAAAGTCTTCACAATCTATTATTTTGATATTACGTGCATAGATCAGAGAGAGAGAGAGAGAAAATCCAAAATCTTTCTCAACAAGTCATCTTTCATTACTTCCATTGTTTCAGAAGATCTTCGCATGCTTAACGAATGATCAACTCTTTGCAATCATAACTTCTCTCCCAGTATGAAGATATCTGGTCTACAGTCTAAAGTACATAAGGACAGCTTGCAAGAGATTGAATGCCAAATTCTTTCGTTGCATTCCTAATGAAAATAGAAAGTTTTTCTTAAATCTTTTTGAAATCTAGTAAAGGGCGCCGCGGGGCGGCAGTTTGTGCCTCCCTTTTTCATAAATAATAATAATAAAAAAAAGAGAGGATTGGAATGGCATCACGACTAATGATCACTCCTCCATCTTTTAATCTCGCTTGGTGCGAGCAAATACTTATGTTTAAGAACGTGTGATAACACAAAATTAAGAAAAGATGATGGCCATCGCATCCGCGTGCTTGCACGAAGACGACCAACGTTGACGCATCCTTCGCAATCTTAGCCTGGCGGCGGATCGCGGTAGTGGACGTGATCTCGATGATGTTGACTCGGGAAGTCTGGGACCCACCGAACCCATGCGACGTGATAGATACGAGGCTGAACACCGTCCTCGCTCGCAAGCACGCCTTGGATGTGCACTATGTCGTTAGTGATTCACCAAATTTTTTTGTCCCATCCCATGATTGCACTCAGATCTGATTCAGCCAGAACAAAAAAAAAAAAAAAAATCTATTAAGATCAGTGGATAATCTGGCAATTTTACCACAAAGAAAGCAAATAATCATGCATGTATTACACTTTTTTTTCTAATTTATCCGCTATCAACTGAACAGTGTGAACATGGTCGGACTAATAATCACTTGCATTAATAATTTTTTTATTTCAAAAAAAAATTATATATAATTAATAAAATTACTGTCGATCGTTTATTTCAATAATTATGGTGCAGCATTTTTGCATATGTATGATGATTGATACGTAGAATTTGTTAGGTTATGCAAATATTTAGATTATCGGCCAAATGTATTGAATCGACATGGAGAAAGATAGCAAGAGACGATTTTGTTAATGATGGATATTTTGCGCATGCCGTGGCAAGAAGAGAGAAAATAGCTATATCCAAAATATTTATGTTTTAATTTTTCTGTTAAAAATTTAAGGCCCAAGCTCGAATGCTTTTTTTCTTTCTTTTTTTGAACGAAAGGGGAGGTCGCACAAGTGTATTTAATAGTGCCACATCTTTAGCAGCCTGGAAAGTTCCATAGATCCATACTGAAATTAGGACTTGGGATCTCGCCCGATCAAAGGAAGGTTCGTAAAAACCCGTTGGCTTAAGCTCCGTTGGGCGCATAATAAACATCTAGCCAACTCCACATGGCATCAGGATTAAACAATGCATGCGAACATTTACGCTTCTGGGTTGCTGTAACGCATCCTCCTCCTATGAATGACGTAACCCGTGACCTACCACACCGGGCTTTCTCACCCTGCTTCGCTTGAGGCTCCTTTTTTGGGGTCTAGCTAGCTTTAGGTCCGTGGACTAATGCACCTGGCCTCGCTTGCCTTTATCCGTACCTTCCATTATCGTGACCGCCAACTTGGCATCTAATTATCAAATGGATCAGTCAGATGTATTTAGTCCCACATCAGTTATTTAATAGATAAATTTTACATATTTATATAGAATTAAAAAACTCAAATAATACTTTCTGACTAGCTTTTTTTTTTTTTAAGTGAGATTATGAGTTGTGATAAATGGTATCTGTTGCTGGAAATTGGACCCGGGGGCTGCCGCGAAACCGAGAGGGGAGGGGCTCCGCTACCGGGACGGTGGACGGTGGTGCGCCGGCTGGTGGCGTCCTCCTTGGAGAGAGTCCTGCAAAAAAAGCCGGTGGCCGGACTTTCCGGCGCCGGCCCTCCGATGCTTAAGTCAGAAGGGGCTAATATGTGGAGGGAGTAAAGGAGAGGAATGTTTGTTCTTTGTGTCGTATATTTGTGTTTGTGTCGTCTTGTCCCTTTTCTTCTCCCCAGGTTCCCTTTTATAAGAAGTGTTATGTTACCTGGGAGGTGACGGGGGATTTGTTCCCTTTTGTGATAATTGAGCACGATTTTGCTCATTAATGGCGTAGTGGAGAATAAGGCTGGATCAGACCGGGGTCAGGGAGTTGTCGCGGTTGATCGGACCCGTTGGAGTGGTTGAACCGCCGGCCGTGGTGGGCCTGGGGTTCGTAGATGGTAAGTGCATTAATTGCTGAGTGAACCGGCGGTCAGGAAGAGCCATACGCTTTGATAGTTCAGTGATCCGGAGATCATCTTGAGCCGTGTTCATTTAATGACTGAGTGTATCGGAGGCCTGAAGGGGTCTCGTGCATTAATGATAGGTCGTGCCGAATACCTGCGGAGATCTTGTGCCTTGATGGCTTGGGGATAGTGGCAGATTGTCGTGGAGTTACGCGTTTAGCTGTCAGATCCTTTAGAGGGTTAGGCGGAGATTGGGTATTTGGTTAAGCCATGGGCTCGGTACGGGTGCCGAGCCGAGCTGATCGCCCAGCGGGGCGTCCTGTGGCGGGGTGGCTTCTGGTCGTCACCTTCTTGGTCGGCGCTCTCTGGTCGGCGTTCTTCGGGCAAACGCCTCCTTGGTCGAGCGCCTTCTTGGTCGGCGCTCTCTGGTCGGCGTTCTTTGGGCGAGCGCCTCCTTGGTCGAGCGCCTCCTTGGTCGAGCGCCTTCTTGGTCGGCGCTCTCTGGTCGGCGTTCTTTGGGCGAGCGCCTCCTTGGTCGAGCGCCTTCTTGGTCGGCGCTCTTCGAGGCGGCATGACTTGGATTTTTCCCCCAACAGTATCAAAACGGATACGATCCATAATTTATGTAGACTATGAGATACTGCAACACGAATTCATTGAGGCTGACTACGGATCGATCGTGGTGCTTGTTATTAGATTTGAATGGATTTGAACTCTTAGTCTAATGAGAATATCGGAACTTAAACGGAGAAGTATGTGAGAACTCGTGCGGGCATGTATTTAGTTCCATATCGATTATTCACCGTGTAAATTATAAGTATTTATATAGGATCAAAAAATTCAAATAATACTTTCCTCTAAGTTCCGAATTGTGCCACCATGTCCGTGCGCTTTGGGATGCGGATTGGCACTGGACCTTGTCCACGTGATAATTTCTCCCAACGTGCACCTCCACAATCGGAGAGCCCGCTTGCCATTGATGAAGTACGCCGTTACGTGGACGGCACGATAGCAAATAATGTAAACCCATTTAATCATATCCACCGCATGCCACGTACGGATGGCTGTGATTGGCGAGCAGAACCGGAGAGGATCCCATATCCCCTTCTTTAATATATCTCAGTGTATACGAAAAGTTTCAACAGACTGTTAATATAACAAACTTTGAGTACTCTTATTAATTTAATTAAGATTTTATCTACCGTAAGCCAATATTAACTGTTAAAATTCATATAGTTGTTTATTTATTTTTGTGACACGCGGCTACAGCTGGATCTCCATCAATTTATTGGCATGTATCAAATAGAGAATATAGACCGCAACTCACTTACATACCTATTTATACAATGTGTGCCATCTATACAATTACCAAGTACGTCATGGTCATACCACTGCTATACAGGCTTGTGTATGATTTTATTACATTTACAAAATACAAACATCAAAATATAATACAACAATATTAAGCAATAATAATGCCAAACATTAGTCCAAATTCAAAGTTTTCGCACCGCGTTAGTATGACAATTATTAGAAAACCATCCATGATCATGCTGCCTAATTAATGATGGATCTGCTATCAATTTCCTCGACAATTTATTTATAGCTAGCAGTACATTCATACTTGACGTGTACATTTGTATATGTCCTCGAACCGCAAGCTAAATTAAACTTTAGCTGTGATGCTCCCTAACTACGTCACTTAGTCGGCTCAAAATTTTTTGCGATGTACGATTTGCACCATAGAATACTGTATAGTATTCGGTGATCGCCATCAATAGAGAGGCAGGTATTAATAGCGATACACTGTATATGATACATAAGATTATCTTATTTGATATAGCTGTTCATCTTGCAATGACAGCCATCAAGCAAACCTCGCACGGGAGAACCCGTGCTGCACTTAGTCATCCTCGATTGCGGGTGCGGCGTGGGGACCCTTTCCACTAACTTTAACGCGTTATAAAAGAACCCCGGCTCTGCGCTCTGGATGACGAGTACCTTCTTGTCCTCTTTCCTCCATTCCTTTCCTTCCTCTCCTCTCTTTGACGTTCTTCTCCCATCCTTCTCCTCTTCTCGGCCTCCTCTCCCTCCGAGAACGGCACGTCCTTATTATGATGACAGATAGAGAGCTATCTTAGTTGTGTAAACTCCTCCCATCATCAAGTCCTGGACTCTTGGATAGGTTTTCTCTGCTTACGAAACTGAATTATAATACTACTGCATGCCTGTCGCCTTCTATGGCCTTAGCTGGTGATTTTCTGTCTCAGCTGGAAGTGAAATCATAAGCTGCGTGTTTTGCCTGTATCTGTATTTTTTAAGCTTTGTTGGGTTTTGACATCGGAACGAGCTCTCGCCTTCACACACTGGTCTTGGTGGTTTGGTGGAATAAGACTGCTCTGTGATACGTGGAACCAACCAGCTCGGCGGCAGAACAGTGAAAGGTCAGAGGGTACGTACATGAACTGAGTATATAGCTTTTCTGTCCTTTTCTTAACGTTATTTGTTGAGATTATTATTAACGTTGCTGATCGCTGTTGAACTCTCTCCTGACTTGATGTCTTTTAGATTATTTCATTAAGCTTCGTTGACGTTTTTCTGTCTCTCTGTCATGTTTCAGTAGTGGCGCATGGACAAGTTTGTCTGCGTCCGGAAGTACTTAATGCTCATATGTCAGGCATTATTTTAGAGGTGGCCTGGATGCCTCCACGGTATTCACAGGAACCATGGAATAGTTTTGTAGGCAAGTACCTGGCATATACCTTTTTGACATAATTAGGGGGAGAAGATTACTTGTGGCATGGCTCGCATTTGTAATCAATTAATTGATTACCGCATGTACTTGTATGTATCCTATTGTGGAGGGTGGGATATTGTTTTAGCAAGTTCAAATTCAAAAAAAAAAAAAAAAAAAAAAAAAAAAAAGGAGCTGGCCACACATGTCAAAGTAATTTGAGAACAACAAAGTTAAACCGGCTTCAATGTAACAAGCAACCATCAATTGGAAAGCACGCAGAAATATACTTGTATATATATACTCAAGTACGTGAGCCACAGCTAACCATTGATTGAGACCTTTTAAGAGAATTTTTTTTTTTTTTTGGTACAACGGTTGCTCACACTATTCTAAAATGAGTGCAACCAATAGAGCTAATGGGAAGAAGATGGCGTAAGAGAACTTTTATCTTTTCTTCATCAGGATAATTTTCTATCGATAGCAACTAACCATTTTTGCTTCAACTATTTAAAAACCTGAACCGAACCAGTTAAGAATTGGAGCCTCGAGAAAGATCTCATCGAATCGTTCTTAAAAGTGCTCGGCAGAAACATCATCACTATAATAATCCTGGTGGTCGCCAGCTTAGTTGTTACCTGCAATTAATTATATTCTGTCACAACCTCTGCAGCATATTCTCCATGCATGTTCATATTGAGGTTGTTGGTATCATAAAATGCTGTAAATGGCCGCGATAAAAAATGGCTGGCTATCAAAGGATCTGGTTTTTTAGAAACTAATGCATCCGGATGTTCGGGAGCCAAAAGTGGAGAGTTAGTTCCGTAACTTTCGTTGGTCCTTTATTTCAGTCACACCTTCCATTGTTAGTGTACCAGTCTCTCTTTTCTCCTTGCTTTTGAGCAGGTACAGAGACATGGGCACTGTCTAACGTTCAAGGCTCCTCCACGCAAATTAGTTTGCACCGGTAGATCAGATACGTGTGGGATTGAAAATAGTCATAAAAATAACAAATCACAAAAATATTGCGTGACTTTGGGAGGAGGATCTTTGATTTTTTTACAAAAATTGGGTAATGCCAAAACCAGCCACCACCAATATCATGCATGACCGAACTTCTCCACTTGTCCCCATCTTAGCTTTGTCCAAAAAATCTGACCTAGTTCGATCCACTTTTAACTTATACAGTATGGCCCACTGATTCATGTGGCTCGACCCGAATCCGACTCATTGCCTATTAAATTCGGCGGTTTTGAACCCTGGCCGATAATTTGATTTAACCTAACTTGCTTTCGATCTGCCTAATTCTAATCATCAGAATAGGGCATGAAACAAACCACATCTTCCTATTTGATTGCACTGAAAAGATCAACCTGCTGTAGCTCAATTCATTTCTACTGAAAGGAAAAAAAAGAAGGCCTACAGTCATACAATTTTTTGGGTGGTCGAACCACTTTCCCGGCTACTAATGCGCCCACCACCAACTTCTGACAGTACAAAATTGGGACCAATCCAACTTGGGTCTCGCCCATTGCCCACTATGAGTGTCAATTTCAGCCCTAACTCAGCAACTAATCCAATCCAATCCAATCCAATCCAATCCACCTAACTTCTATTGTACTGATCGGGTACGGAATCATTCATGTCCCTTGTCGAATTGTGTCGAGAACCCAATTCTTTGCAACCAATCTTTTCTCGTCAGTAAGATAAATCAGTGGTCATGCGTTTGTTTGCGCTGTCATGCCATTTTTCCAGATAGCCATGCGCCCACCGCCACCTGCCTGGAAGAAGCGCTACTGGCTCTGCCCTTCCCCTGCCTATATAAATTAAATAAGGGGAAGGCAAAGGGACGGGAAAGAAAGCTCTCAGGCCTTAGTTGTGTCCGTGTGGGCTCTGGTTTTTTTGTCGCTGGAACCAGCTGTTTGAGTTGGTTCCAGAAAGAAAACCTCTGAAGCGGAAATTTTCTACTTGCATTTTAAGAAGAGGTCTGTGAGTCGGCCCGCCGCTGCGCCGTTTATCGGAGAAGGAAACCGGTGAGTTTGAATCGAATGATGTTGCTGATTATTTGTATGATAACATGGCAGTTCTAGTCTTGATCTGTGTCTGTTTTGATCTGTTATCTTCCTCTTGGTGTGTGAGTTTAGTATGATCTCCTCCCCCCACGTCCGGGATAGTGCTTAGTTTCTGAATCCATAACGTGATGTTTTTTTTTTGTTCCACGGTACAAACAATGTGATTCCTTGGTGGTGCAGATGAGCGATTCAAATATTCCAGACAGTGGTATGTTCATATTTTTTTCCTCCCTCAAAACAGAGAAAAAAGGAATGATCTTTTGGTCACTTTGTTTTCAGATAAATTGTCTACTTTAGTGGGGAGAACAACAGATATCTATGATGGAAAAAGAAGATGCGAGCTGTGACTAGACAGACTCTAGTAGATGTGAAGGAGAGATTAAGAGAAAGTTGTATTAAAAGGAAGACAGGCTCGGATCCAAGGGAGAGAGATTGTGGGGCCGAGCATAGCTGCTTCCAACTAAAGGAATAAAACACTGCCAGCTTTCGATGACGTTAGTAGTACTCTGAAACTCTTCTTCCAAAAAAAAAAAAAAAAAAAATCTTAAAAAAAAAAAAGTAGTCTGAGACCATACTGTCTCTGGCAAATTTCATTTAACTACATGTAGGAAAATGGAGCGTGACCCAAAAAATGAAATGAATAGGTCCTTTACGTTCTTCTATTATGAGAAGGATAAAACCATTTCTGCGTGCTAAAATTAATTTCTGAGTCCCGTCACCATGAAGTAAAGTTGCCGCTGCCCTCGATGGCTGCTCGCCAATTACCGGGAAAGAGGGGAGACTCGGCCTGGGAACAAGATCCTCGGTCCGTACGCAGATATCGGGCGAGACGGAGAGATGCTCGTCCGTCGATCAGCATCAGGATTCGTGTACTGACATGAGGAAGATATCCATCGTCTCTAACGCGACGTGGATTCGGACACAATCGCGGAAGTCTCATCGCCGCGGACCGCAGGGTCCACAAGATGATATGGATACCCTAAGTGCCTGCCGCGTGTCCCGTGTCGGGCCCGGCAACTACGGATGCCCCTCGCGAATTTGTCCTTTTGCGGTTACAAAATTAGGATTAGGTGGAAGTGGAGTTCCCGCAGCTCCGGGACGTGGCCGGGAACGGGAGACCGGCGCGAAATCCGCCGGATTTGGAAAATGACGAATAAAATAAGCATCAGCGATGGAAGGAAAGCAGAGTCCGCGTGGCGGCGGTGCGAGAGCCTAGAGGTCTGGGATTTGTGGGTTTGCCTCTAAAGAGAAAGGCCCAATGGCGATGTCGATCGCTTCGGACCCCGGCGAAGAAGCTTCTCGAAAAGCTAGGGGGGCCCTTCGCGAGCTCCCCGCTCGTCTTTATGGAACCGAGGCCGTGAGGATCTTGTCCCCCTTGCTGCCCGTCGATCAACGTAGCGGAGAGGTTGAATCCCCGGCTTTGCTTGGGAGACCGAGGATTCCCACCATTTCAGGTGTTTTGGGTTCTTTTGCTCGGTTTTGATCTTTTCTTTTTCCTATTTTGGTTGAAAGTTTTGATCTTGGTTTAATCGCAAACAATCATATGGGCAGTGGGTGGTCTTTTGTAAGATAAGCTGAATGCAGCTTTTTTGGTTTTCTTTAAAGCAATGATTTTCCTTTCTTTTGGCCTTTCCCAAGGTGACGAATGAACCATGCTAGCATTATATTTAGCAACAAAATGATATTTTAGGTGCTATTTGATTATAAAAATTGGGTTTTTGTGGATTAGAATGACAGTAGTTGAATCTAGTCGAAATCACATTGGTTTTCTTGGTGTTGGCCTGGGAATTAGGTAATGTGTGAGATAATGGAGATGGTTTATTTATTAGAAAAGAAATCTTGGAGATGTTTTGCTTGGATCATAGTCGGGAGAAATGATTTATACAAGGTAGAATCGAATGATGAGGGCAGTATAATTTATTATAAAATGCATGGGTAAAGGCTTTTAATTACCGATGTTCATTTGCTTCCTATATTGGCAATACCCTGTAGGTGAATCATAAAAGTCATTTATATTTTTTATAATTCACCTACAGGGTAGTGCTAACATCGGTAATTAAAAATTCACTTACAGGGTCAGGTTCTTTCCTTATAATTTTTTTTGTATCAAAAAACTAATTAAATTTTTAATGAGTTTTGATATTTGTAGATATAAAATAAGGAAATAATATTCTTGTTATTCATGCATGCATGGTGGTTGAGATTTCTGATCTATTTCTATGTGGTGGTCGAGGTTTGCCCTTAGTGGGAAAGGTTTGATCTGTGTGCTTGATGGTGTTTCCACCACCTTTTATTAAAATGGATTTAGGATTCTTCTCCAACTCAGGTGGTTGGAAGCACATGCTCTGCTCTCTAGTTTATTCTTCCTATTCCACTAGACTGAGGACGTTTAGCCATTTGTTTGTAACTTCCATATGCCAAGGTGGATCAGTGGACATTTTTGTTTATGAGGTCTGTGAGAGGCTCCTTACATTAAGGAATCTTCTCCAACCCAAATGCTCGAAAGTGCATGCGATGTTTTGTTGTTTATAACCTCCTTGGAGGCATGCGTATCATCGTGTTTGCAACCTCAATTGATCAAGATGGATCAGTGTAGCTTTTACTAGTGCTGGGTTTCAGAGAGACTCTGTTGAGCTTGAATGCCCCGAAGGCTGAAGGAGTGCATCATAGCTGGTATTGCTTGGTATTAGGATCTACCTTTGGACATAACAGCTTGAAAATTTCCTCAATTAGGTTTACATTCTTTTTATTGTATGAATGTTTTTTCCTTCCAACGCTTGACAGAGGTTTCGTGGTAAATATTGATGCTTATATTTGATTTCCTAAATTCTTGTAGATTTATTGTGCCATAATGGACAACAAGGACAGCATTGGCTCAGCAATTCAAGGTGACCCTGAAGAACTTCCACCTATTTTCAGATTCATCCAATCCAATGGAGTTGATGGATTTGATACCATTCCCAGTCCTCGCGGATATCCTGTAGCTTCTAAGGTAAGCTATATCTTTCACAGCATTTCCATGATCAATTTTTAGTTTCCAAATGGCACTAAAATGGCCAACCTAATCATCTACTTCCTAAATTTTAAATCAATGGTAAGCTTGTTCTTGAAATGTTCTTTCTAATTTAGCATGCCTTTGTTTCATATTCTTGAGAATTAGTGTTGAATAAATTGTTGCATATATTTTGGATGAGAAAGGCTATAGAGCACCACTCTATTCCCTCCTTCATTCCCTGCTCCAATGTGGTGCCTGGTTATTGACCCAAACCCTACATGACCCTCCCCATTGCATCAATGCCCAATTGCCACATATGATAGGGAACTGAGTGAGGAGTGGAGTGGGGATCATTATCGGAGCATTCATCTTCAGTACCATATCTAAATTTCACGGAATTTGGCCTACTTTCATGTATATGTTTTTCGAATAATGCTGAGTTAATTCTATATTTTTTGGCTATCTTTTATTTCTGGAGGGCAGTACCAAATTATTTTCTTGTGTTTCATTTCAGGGAGCAGAACCTCCAAATTTTCTTAATGCTAGTGCTAATGTACACAACACACCTTCTCCAAATTTGCCCGTTCACATCATCAGGCCACCCCATCATTCACATTCTGTGTCCATCAGCATGCCAACATCACCTTCTGGAGTTAATCAACCTGGAAGCAGTGCTGCTAATCTGAAGCCAAATCTAGTCATTAGCTCTCCTGTTGTCAACTTGCAAGTACCCAAGCAGGCAAAGTTTCACTCTCAACCCATGGCAGCAGGAACATTTCAAGCCAAGGGAACTCCAGAAAGAAAAGGTCTTAATCTTTCAGGGAGTCAGCAGAGGGTACCAAGGAGTAGTCGGCTCAAGGACCACAGTTATAATTCTTTCAAGACATGGTCTGGTGCCCTTGAAAGGCAGATATCAACCTTTCGCAGAAAGCCACCGGAACCACAGGAGGTTAACGGTTCAAAAAGTCAACCCGAGCCAGTGCCAGCCCCGGACCGCTACTTTGATGCCTTAGAAGGGCCTGAACTAGAAACTCTCAGAGTATGCCTTCTCTTCGACATTCAGTAACGTCATTCTTACTATTTATTCATTATTATTTATTATTGATTCCACCAGTAGGCTCTCCATCTTTGCAAGATTGATAGAACATATGCTGATGTATGGTTCTGCATCTAAATAACATCAAGATAAGTGGATATTTGTTATTATAATATCAGAGGTTCAGGGTGTTATATTGGATTTGGGCGTAAAGCTGCTAATTATAAAAGTGCATGCATCCTAATATCAAATCCGGACAATGTTATAGATCTTTTTTTGTGGTTTCATAATGTAATTAGTCTGGCCATTAGTCTTTCCTTATATCTCATTGAACACCAATAAGAGAATTCAACTATTTGTATTAAGTTCTTCCTGTAAGGCAATAAGAGCTTTCCACTTCTTACAATTATCAACTTCCTATTTCAGCATGGTTCATTCTCTCACTAGTTACATTTCTTCAGGCGTCTGAGGTGTTGGTCCTTCCTGAAGACAAGCTGTGGCCTTTCCTTCTTCGCTTCCCCATATCATCTTTTGGTATGTGCCTTGGTGTGAGCAGCCAAGCCATCTTGTGGAAAACATTAGCCACATCTCCATCTACGACGTTTCTGCATGTAAGCCCAATTATCAACCTCGTGCTCTGGTGTGTATCACTTGCATTGATGGGCACGGTGGCCTTCATCTACTCTCTGAAGATCATATTTTACTTTGAAGCTGTCCGCCGGGAGTACTATCATCCCATCCGTGTCAACTTTTTCTTTGCCCCATGGATAACTTGCCTCTTCTTGACGCTTGGCTTGCCACCAATAGTTGCAGTAAAACTACACAGTGCTCTATGGTATGTGCTTATGGGTCCAATATTGTGCCTCGAACTGAAGATATATGGCCAATGGATGTCTGGTGGTAAACGCAGGCTTTCAAAAGTAGCCAATCCCTCAAATCATCTATCAATTGTAGGCAACTTTGTGGGTGCATTGCTGGGCGCATCGATGGGGCTTAAAGAAGGGCCCATATTCTTCTTTGCAGTCGGGTTAGCTCATTACTCTGTGCTCTTTGTAACTTTGTACCAGAGGCTTCCAACAAATGAGACGCTCCCCAAGGAGCTTCATCCGGTCTTCTTTTTATTTGTAGCCGCACCTAGTGTTGCTAGCACAGCATGGGCAACGATTACTGGGGAATTTGACTATGGCTCACGGATTGCATACTTCATCGCTCTTTTCCTCTATGTTTCTCTGGTAAGTTAATTTGTCACTTCACTCTTGAGTTGTTTATGTTGTGGTTTCTGGGGAAGATATAATTTCAAATTAAGAGTTACATGACTAGTAAATTGCCTTATTATTTTTCTACTATCACTTACTGAAATGGTGAGCATTATAAGTCACATCATAAAACTGAATGAGAAGGAAATATACGTGATAGCTTGTTTTCCATGAGAATTTAGAACTTGGCACAAATATAGGCATACACGAAATGACAATAAATTAACTCTGGTTTGTCAAGTAGTAGTCTCTGGTTCATGGTAAGTTAAATCATGCTCCACTTTGTGATCATTGCTTATTCGATGGAAGAATAAGTGGGGAACTGTATAGCGTCTGATGTACTGCTGACGGTTTTGCTATCCCTTTAATGTGATGAATCTTGCTTGCATGGCAAACCAACAGAGCTGAACGCATTTCCATATTACTTGGTCTTCATCTTTGCTTGTCTTTTAAAAGTTGGTGTCTGACAATTACTTGCATTTTTTTTTAATGTATTGCAGGCTGTTAGAATCAACTTTTTCCGGGGATTCAGGTACTCGATTCTTCATAATCATTTCATTTAAGTAATCTGACTTCTGTACTGCCCTATGATCCTGTTATTATTTGGCACATCTAAAGTCTATTGTTAATCCAATAGGTTCTCTCTAGCATGGTGGGCATATACATTTCCAATGACGGGTGCTTCCATCGCAACCATCAGATATTCTGCTGAAGTGAAGAATGTATTTACTCAGTCACTTTCTATTCTACTCTCTGGCATATCTACATTGACAGTAATAGCTCTGCTTGTGTCCACAATCATTCATGCATCTGTGCTCCATGACCTCTTTCCGAATGACATCTCCATTGCTATCAGTGATAGGAGACCAAAGCGAAGCAAGAGACGCACTCATATTAAAATTGCAACCTCAGATGTAAATGACACTAGAGCTACTCATCTGACGAGTGCAAGCTCGGATATAAAGGAAATGGGGGCTACTCATTTAGGAAATGCAGGCTCGGATATAAAAGAAATCGGAGCTTCTGTGTCAATAGATATTCAAGGACGCTAGTTATCTCTGAAGCTGCTTGACTTCTTTGGGATGACTCCATTACCGCAGGGCTTCCAGCGTTGTCCTTGAATGTGTCATGATGTGATTGGATCCTCTCCTCTCACAAAGCTTTGGAACTAGTAGGATCAAATGTGGTCTGAAGTTTGAGACAATTTGGATGTGAAGATTGCATCATAATGAGAGGTCTTTGTGCAAAATAAAACGCAGCGATGATAGTGAATTGTTTTATTGGTTCATGAAACTAGTTGATTTGTCTATGATGATCTGTAGATAAAAAAAAAATTATGTGACAGACACTGTTGAATATGGATTTCAGACTCGGGCAAACTTTTTTCCCCGTTTCAACTAAAATTTTTGATGTCAGGTTGGACTTCTTTCAGCCCTTAACCAAAATAACCAGAGATGCATTAGCACCCCTACAAAGTGTTTAGTGGTCTTGGTGTACCAGCCTGAACTTGACCTGGCTACTTTTCTCGACCAGCCCAAGCATATTGAGCCACAGTTCATGCTTGGAAATTTTCAAGTTTAAGCTGGCCCCAAAATATTCTTGTTTGAGCGCAATCACACTTTAGGGCTATCCCAATTGATTAGTACCATAATTTTGAAGCAAGTTGTAATTTTTTTAAGAAGATGTGAAGGGTATGCAACCATACAGCAGAGCTAACATGAGGGTACCGAGACGGATCAAGGATACCAGGTCCAATTCAAGCCAAGCCCAGTCATTCAACCCAAACAGACTTATTTGGGCCAAGCCTGAGTGGCCTCTCGGCAGGCCCTGGGTTGGGTCTCGAGCCGGGCGGTCTAATTCGATGGGGTTTGAAGGAGCATTTGTCCTGCTCACTACTCCAGAAAGGACCTTTGGATATGCTTTGTAGCCACTCCCCGCCTTTATGTTTTCTTCTTTTTTTCGACTCTGTGGGTTGTACTTATACTAGAGTAGTGTGAGCAGCCGTTGTATCAAAAAAAAAAAGAACAAAAATTTGCCCGTTACCAAAAACTACCCATGATTACATAGATCATTTGGGAATGCAGTAATTGCTTCCCTCATTCCTAGTCCTAGCATGGTTCTATGGGGTTTGAAGGAGAGAGATGGTCGCCAGGAGTTCGAGAAGGAGAAGACAAGAGGACCTCTACCTCCTATGCTTGTCGAATAGGATATACCGCCCCCAATTGCATTCTATGTTTATTTAACTAGTTTCATAGCCTATGAGTTGCATACCGAAAATGATCTACAATCTTAATGAATAAAATGTTAAAAGCAAAAAGTCCCTAAGAAGACCTAAAACTATTTCTAGATTCTTGACTTACAATTAATCCCCTTTTATCAATGCTATTTAATATCCTATCCAATCCAACTAATTAAACTAATCGAATCCATCCTGGTGAACTTATCCAATTCACAAGCTACTCCCTTCCCCCTTTCCCCTCCCTACAAAAATTCTGATTATAAGACAACTTATTCACTATTGACTATTCATGCATAAGGGATCTGCCATCGACGGTGGGTAAATGCGCGATGCAAAACCTAAACCATTAATCACTCACTGATGATTGAAAGGGTTTATCTAAGAAATTGCAAGAATAATAGAACCGTTGCTACGGCTCAAAACATGGACCTTTTCCATGGAGAGAAATGCTAATTAGCTAAGCTGAGGTTAGCTAGAATAGAAATATTGTTAATTTAACTACTAAAATTATTCATGACACATAATAAAGTTTTGTGATATTAGATTGTAAAATAGTTTTAGTATCTCATCTGCAATGGCATATATATATATATATATTCCCTGTCTTCTTGGTAGGGCAATATCATGCTGCAAACCTTCATTTAAGACTTCACTCAGTTGCCATCCATGAGAGAAAAGTATAGTGCTCAATTCCATCACCAATCACAAGAGAAAAATGCATTATTTGTTTACTCAGGTTATAAAAATGGTGGCTACCATAAGTGAAAGGAAAGTACGGTGTTGTCGTATAAACAAAGACAAGTTGATCATAATACTCATCAAGTAAGGTTCATGCGAACGGCCTGCACTTTTAGCATATTTCGGTTCATGACTTCATACATATTCATATGCATGAGCCGATGTTGTATCATACCGTTGAACTGCCCTTCTTAAATGGAGATTAAATAGAGTTAAGAAAAAAGAATGGTGGAAGGGAAGAGAACAAGAGTGGGAATATGATAAATCACCAAGCTTGAGACAATATCATGAGTTGATCTGAAGACTTTTTTGATTAGTGGCTTAATTTTGCCAATTTTTAAGATGTAATTTTCTATCAATCTCTCCTTGATTTCTCACCTCCAACATCTTCGCTAATTTGTCTAGCGGACTAGCACATCAATAAGAATGCAGACTTTCCATTTGCAAACTAATCCAATCATGAGAACGTGACAATATGCATGATCAAGAGTTTAAAAATAAAGTATACAAGAATACCATTCATCGCGAACAAAGTTATGAACTAAGATAGTATGATTGAGAGACCAACAAAGGATACTCCCCTAAGAATAGCAACTCATTTGAGCCTAGGGATGGTAATTTATGACCCGAACTCAGCCAACCTGACCTGCAAATGACGTGTTTTAGTAGTTTTGAGTTTGACATAAACGGATTTAGGTTGTAAATGGATTAACCCGTCTAAACCTATTTATTAAATGGGTTGGGTTCATACTTAAATATTTGACCTATTTAACCCATTTTGACTCGTTTAATAATTGGGTCAGGTTATGATCCAACCGTTTAACCTATTTAAAATCTGTTTGAAACCTACTTAATATATTTTTAACATGTTTAATCTAACCTACTTAATTTGTTTAACCTGTTTAAATCTATTTAATCCGTCTAACTTGTTTAACTTGTTTGATAAATGAATTGTGTAGATCGAGTTAAGTTATATATTTAATAAATAGGTCAGATTTAGATTTAAAATTTTGATCTGTTTAATAAATAGATCAGATTTGGGTTGATGAATTTTTGACCCAATTAGCATTCCATCCGATTGTATTTAATCTAATTGCCATTTCTATTTATGCTAAAAAAATAAATTTAAATAAAAATAAGTTAAAAAAATAATAAAGCTAAAAATATTATTGACTGTTGCTGCTTCTGCATTCAAAATCAGAACTAGATGGTACAAACCGAACCAGCAAACTTGAGGGTGGAATTGGCGTTATTTATCCGATAAAATGAAATATAGGACACTGGCATGCTCGCGCGGCACGACGAGAGCATCCCATCGTATATAGAAAAAGGTGGCCCTGCCTGGATCCCCACGAACCTCATGGCTTTTAGGTGTATTAATGGGTGAAGGACGTCGGGCCCCGCTCATGATTCAAACCGGTCAAAAATCTGAAGGTATATCCAGCCTATATATAAAACGAATTCTACCTAAAAATAATAATAACAAATCCAAGCTCACGCTGCTGCTGTCATGGCGGTTTCAGGGATCGCGGGTGTCATCCTCGCGAGCATTTCTCCTCCCTCCGTTCCCCCATTCCTAAACGACCACCGATCTATGTTTAGCCTTCGCATCCGAGCCCGTAAGCTCGTCTTCCCCTTCCTCTTTCTTCTCATCCCTCTATGCTCTTGGAGGGATCTTCCCCTCCTTCAGCACACTCGTAGAGGGAGGGAGAGAGAAAGAACAAGGGAACAAAAGGGGGAGGTTTTGGGATCCCTTCTCGGCTCCTGATCTCTTCCTTCCATTTTCCTGTTCGTGCTTGGAATGGCTATGGAAGGAGAGAAGCGGAGGTACATCACCTCCGAGGAGCTCCGGGGTCACAACACGCCGGGCGACCTCTGGATCTCGATCCAGGGAAAGGTCTATGACGTGACCGGGTGGGTCAAGGACCACCCCGGGGGCGACATCCCCCTCCTCAACCTCGCCGGCCAGGACGTCACCGACGCCTTCGTCGCATACCACCCTGGCACCACCTGGGCTCTCCTCGACCGCTTCTTCGTCGGCTACCTCGCCGACTACCGCGTCTCCGCCGTCTCCAAGGACTACCGCCGCCTCGTCGCCGAGTTTGCCCGCCTCGGCCTCTTCGAGAAGAAGGGCCACGGCGTCCTCTGCTCCCTCATCTCCATGGCCTTCTTCTTCCTCGTCTCCGTCTCCGGCGTCCTCCTCTCCACCAGCACCTTCGTCCATCTTATCAGCGGCTTGCTCATGGGCCTCCTCTGGATCCAATCGGGCTTCCTCGGCCACGACTCCGGCCACTACAACATCATGACCAGCCCCGGACTCAACCGGCTGATCCAGATCCTCTCCGGCAACTGCCTCGCCGGGATAAGCATTGGCTGGTGGAAGAGGAACCACAATGCGCACCACATTGCCTGCAACAGCCTCGATTTCGATCCCGACGTCCAGCACATGCCCCTCTTCGCCGTGTCCTCCAAGTTCTTCACCTCCCTGACCTCCTACTTCTACGAGAGGAAGCTCGCCTTCACTTCTGTCGCCCGGTTCTTGGTGAGCTACCAGCATTGGACCTTCTACCCTGTCATGTGCGTCGCCAGGGTCAATCTCTTCGCGCAGTCGGCGCTGCTCTTGCTCTCGAAGAAGAAGGTGCCGGGCCGATGGCAGGAGACCGTGGGGTGCATCATCTTTTGGATTTGGTATCCTCTTCTCGTCTCCGCGCTGCCCAATTGGACCGAGAGGGCGATATTCGTTGCGGCGAACTTCGCGGTCACCGGAATCCAGCATGTTCAGTTCTGTCTCAACCACTTCTCGGCGAGCGTCTACGTCGGGCCGCCTCGTGGGAATGATTGGTTCGAGAAGCAGACGATGGGGACGCTCGACATCCTGTGCCCTCCCTGGATGGACTGGTTCCATGGAGGTTTGCAGTTCCAGGTGGAGCACCACCTCTTCCCCCGCCTCCCGAGGTGCCAACTCCGAAGGATCTCTCCGTATGTGAAGGAGCTCTGCAAGAAGCACGCCTTGCCATACACAGCTGCATCATTCTGGGATGCAAATCTGAGGACGCTCGGGACTCTAAGGACCGCGGCACTGCAAGCTCGGGACTTGACGAACCCGGTGCCCAAGAATTTGGTCTGGGAGGCTGTGAACACCCATGGCTGAGGCTTCCAAGGATTATTCACTTGGTGTTTCAGGGGCATTCTTTCCCCTTTCATTGGTTGTGACCAACGGGAAAGGATTACTGTTCTGAGAAAGAAAGCATGCGCCAGAGGACTCTGTCTATCGTTGCATGAGAGCCAAGATTGTTGCATCCAACTCTGCTTTTGTTTTCTTTCTGTTTTTAGATTTTTAGTAGCACCGCAAAATTATGTTCTTATATCACGGGACCAAGAAATCTAAAAGGACAATTTTGCGCATGCTTGGCTCTCTATGTTCCGAGTATAATGGATGTATACTAAAATCACCACTTATCCTAAAAGCTTAAACTTATAGACTGAGGTAGATTTATTTATATATTTTATATTTTCTTAAACTTCCTCTTATATGTGAGACGGACTTTCTTCTTTATGGGCGAGCCCAATATGTGAATTTTTTTTAATAATAGGATTAAAGAGTACGGAGATAGAATTCGAACTCAGGACCTCTGCTCTGATACTAAGTTGAAATCACCATTCATCCTATAAGCTTAAGTCTTTAGGACAATTGGTAATTTTAACATGGTATCACGTTGGGCTCATCCATTAAAGAAAAATCTGGCCCATATGTGAGGTGGAATGTAAGAAAATATAAAATATATAAATAAATCTATCTCATCTTATGAGCTTAAACTTTTGGGACAAATGGTGATTTCAACGGTGTAGACTGACTGCTTGTTCTGCGGATTCTTATTCATGCTTCTTTCTGCTCAGTATTCTTCTTTTGTGGTTCCTTTCTACTGAAATACACAATTTTAATTTTTTATACAGATAAATTGATCTTCCATTGCAGAGCATGTTAATTCCATCTCCATAAAACATCTTCCAATGCTTTGGAGCAAGTTTTGTGCTTTTCCCTCAAATTACTTATTACTGTAGTTGGTGGAAGGTTTGAAGTTGAAACTTCCCCTTCAATTAAATAATCTGCAATCCCATCTAGCCGATCTGAACAGGCAGGGGACAACTCTTTGAGGATTATGGTTATATTTTGTGATCCAAGTTTATTTAGTTTCACTTTTTTCACATGTGGGTATAGTTTGGTTTACCTAGTGAAAAAAGTAGTATTTTTTGGTGTTCACAATTTAAAGAAAAATGCAAATCCTTACTGCTACTCTAAGTTATTCAAACTTGGTAATTGTCCTTATGTCCTAAGGTGTAAATAAGTTTCTTCAGTCAGAAAAAAAAAGGGGTGTAAATAAGTTTCTGAAAGATATCTAATAACGTCCTTGCTCCATGACTAAGTTCCTTATCACTGTGCTGAAAGGAGTTAGAATTCACAGCTTTATTTTCCAAATGGATCGTTGTCTTGCTTTCCCAGTGATCTGGTCACCATGCTGCTTGTTCAATCATCTTAAGACAGGTTTGGTTAGGGAGAATATTCAATCAGCTAAGGATATATTTGGTTGGGAGGAGTTGAGTTCTGAAATGGAAATATAAATGAGTAATTTGTTGGAGAGAGTCCTGTTGGAGGGCGGATAGAGGATCCAAGACTTTAGTGCCACATCGAAAGAGTAGTGGAATGTGGATTGTGCCTTATAAGGAGGGGCTATCCCTTTCCTTTCAAAGGACTTTTTTAAGAAGGACAAAGCGGACAATACCTCTGGTCGGGACGTAGTCACTTTCTTGCTCTAACAAGTCCCATTCCCATTCCAATTTCTAAAAAAATGAAAATGCCTCAATCTCCCAAAATCCAATCCGAACTTTTTTCTAGTATTCAAATTCTATTCCAATTCCGATCCCGATTTTAGTTACGAAACAAACGCATAGCAGAATAATAGCTATATTCCGATTACCATTCCAATCTATTCCGATTCAAATTTTGATTTCGGTTCTCGTCGCAAACCAAATGCACCCCTCTTCATCTTTCCATGGCTAACCCTAGAGTCGGTGCACACTGTTGGATACATTCATTTGCATGACCTATTGACAAAGCATGACTTGTTATGGTCCTTGGACAGACATGGACCAGCATCCAAGATTATTCCATCCAAAATGATATATAAGTATCAAATAGATTTGCTGAAACTATGATAAGCTAAGTTGGTTTATTGACATTGCTGGTGATAGTAAAACAGCATGGAGGGGTGCTCATCTCTGAGTATCTCTATTATTGGTTTTATACATAGTCTAGTATGCTTTGGCTTTCAGGTGCACCAGTCTCCAATATCCTTGCACAATTTTAAGCACTTATTAATGATGGATCAAAATTACAAATCTGAGTACTCTTTGAGGTAAAATCTAATTGATGTTAAAATATTATGAATTCAATCCTTTAGGAAAATGGTAAATGTTCTAAGATCTAATTGAAAGCATTCTGAACATTCTCCTCAAAACGAAACCATTCTGAACATAAACATTACTTGTGTGCTTTTCATCCAACTAGGTTTTGCACCCTGCAAATATAAGCGTTTTCTTGGTAACGCCCAAACAATACAGGCTTTCAGCAGTAACTACTAACTACAATTATTTGCACAGAATTCTAAATCTTATTTGAGCAAAAACATGACTCTAAGTTACATCAAAGTAAGATTTGTCACCCTGGTTTAGTCACAAGTTATTGGTTGTTTATGGAGATACTGATAGCATATTTGGTTGATTCTGTTTCATTAAGCTCTCTGCAACAAAAGCGGCAACTCCCGAGGTTAGATAATTTTTAATAGGAGCTTATAGAAGATGAAACAACATGCACATGACAAGCTCTAATTTTTTTTTTTCAGGATGGCGTGGTCTCACCAAAACTCAAATTACATTGCTTTGCTCTGCATTATTTCGTGAAGCCGAATTCTTCAGAAACCTAGCCAGGACCCGCTGCAAAAGAAAACACTACATATAGAGATGACTCAAAATTCTGAAAAGTCCATCTATGCAATAATTTAACCTCCATACATGCATAGGTGTGAGGTTCATAGTCTTCTTTTCAAAATTCAGATGAACGTATTGAAAATCCATTAACAACAATATGGTTTATCATTATTATTTTCCAATAATATATGGATTTATATTGAAAACCATCCAGTAGAAAAATAATTTCAAGACAACTTTACATGAACAATTATAGTAAAAAGAAGTTTAAGCTTTCAATAGATTTCATGTAGATCATGTTTATAGGGGGCAAGGTGGCAGCTGACTAACTGGTGTATTTGAGTAGGAGACTGCTTATATTGTTTCAAGTGCTATAGGATAAATTTCGAAATATTATCTCTTCTTATGACAAACTCTTTATTATAATTATTGCATGAATGCATACCTGGGTATCTTTTCACCAAAGAGTCCGAACTGTATCTTTCACGCGAAAGAACTGGTGATCTTCTTCTGTGACATCGCGATTGGATCGTGCTCCTCACAGATCTCAAAGCACTCTTAATCTTTGCATCTATCAATTTGTGCATATCTCAAAGCAACCATTACACAATTCATCAGTAGATTCATGCAACGAAAGATGAATTCTTATTTAGCATGAAATATACAACCCTGTCTCTCAACCAAAATGACAATATGATGTTGAAAACTTTAGTTAACCCTATGATCCAACAATACTGTGACAGCAAATATGTTACCCAATAACCTTGTAGCCTTATTCCAATTGGAAAGAAATGCAAGAAAGGCTTCCAATTCCCGAGTAGATGGTTATTGTTGTGGTTCAAATTTGGCCCGAGGGTGACCACGCCGGAGGAGTCGAGAGAGCTGCCAGCTGGAGCAGAGAAAAGAGAGCCACCTCCCATGGGACGACGTTCCTGCACAAAGCCTCACCGGTGGTTCCGGTAAAGGCTTCCGGCGCTCAAGTTAGAGTGGATCTTAATTGGTCAAAAAGTTTCCTAGGTGTTACCCGATGGGGCTATTTATAGTCCCCGTAAAGGTGCCCAGGTGGCGGAGGTATGACCCATCCTCATCATGGGAGGAGAAGGATTTTAGACAGATGGCGCGCAGCTAGAACTTGCTTGAGGCGCACGGCATAGGCCATTCCTGTGACCAGTAAGGCGTTGCTAGGTGTGGCAACGTATGGTTCTTGATTGATATATCGTGGCGTGGCCAGCAAGCAAAGTATGGTGCGGTGAGGCTGCTGCAGGGCATGGCCGCAGCATGTAGACGATGAGATCGGCCTTCTAAGGTCGGCTCGGTCTTCTGAGGTTGGCTTGACCTTCTGGGGCCGGTCTGAATTGGGTGACTTCATGCCAAAAATAGGACGATGTATTTTATCTCCCATGACCCATGAGTCATCATGCCAAGTGTATCACTAATGAGTTTTCTTTTTATTGTCTGATAAGTGCAGAAAAAAGAAAAAAATCAAGAACCGGTTCAATAAAATCAAAGGTTCGAGGGTCGGTTACATGTAGGTTCTTCTGCAGGTCAAACTTGGAGGATAACCTTCTCTCTCTCAACGTATTTAAATTAAAAAACCAAAAAGAAGACAACGCATCCTCTATCCTCCTCTCGATCCGCCCCCTTGTTGAATGGTTTCCCTCGTCCCTCTCACGAGGATCACCTCGATCCCGGGGGCGAAACCCTCTGCCGGCCGTCGGAGGGCCAGGCCAAGGGTCTGCGTCTGTGGGCGAGTCAAAGACGAGGAGGAGAAGGAGAGGGTCATTAGGGTTTCCGACCCTCTTCGAAGGACCGGCCTCTCCCCGCTCTTCTCCGGTCCCCTTCTACCCGGCGCTTCCTCCTCTTTCCCGTCTCCTTCTCCAACGCAGCAGCAGCAGCAGCGCGACGGCGACGAGGACAAGCAGAGATACTATGTGAATATGGGCTACGTGATCCGAACCCTGAGGGAGGACTTCCCCGATATCTTCCAGAGGGAACCCAGATTCGATATCTATAGGTTTGTCGCCTCCTCTATTATGAAAAATTTGATCTTTTTGGTTTTTTAAGCTTAGTTTTTGACACTCGCTGGGTGATTCCTGTTTTCTGCTCCCTTTTTAGATGCCATCAATTAATATTGTGAAATTAGAGGTACAAGATTCTTGGTTCTTGAGTTCACCATTGAGGAAAAACCAAAAAAAAAAAGAAAAAGAAAAAAGAAGGCATGCTAGAATTAGTCAATATGCTTTAGAAGCGTTGGAGTTGGCAATTTGGAATCTTATGGGATGGTTTGGGATGTACGAGAGCGGTGAAATCAAGATGGATTTTTGCACCGCCAATGTAAAGTAGCAAGCTAGATGACAATAGTTAATTGAACAGACTCTGCAAGTTATAAAACTAGTAATCTGGAATCATAAGAGGCGATGCATACCTAAGATAAGGTGCCCTTTGATTATACACCTATGGGAACAAAGCCGCATTAAATTTTTGCACCAATACTTGTCAGGTTGCAGGTTTCGAGAATGGAAGTAATGCGCTAGCATGGACCGATTTTTGTTATTGTGTTTGTTGAGAGTTTCAGATCTGATTCCAGTAATCAAATGTATGCAAATTCAGATTTTTCAGCATTTGTAAATATTTATGCTGTAGATTGAGCCCATGACATCTATAGGCGACTAGACCTTGAAAAAGAGGGAAAGAAAAATCGTATTGAGAAATATACAGCATCGAGTTCGCTTTAAAAAGCAGAAATCTCTTTCCTTTTTTTTTTTTTTCTAATGGAGGTGAGAGCTTTTAAGTTCTCTCCATAAGATATCTAACTGATACACTGTGTTAGATGAATCTCTCCTACTACTAGAAACAGAGAATTTAACGGAAGAGAATAAGGCAAAATATGGCATTCAGTCATATGAGACTTCTGAATTTACATGGGCGTTTTTTGTTTATTATTTTATAAACAACTGGGTGAAAGGTTGCATAGTTTGGCTTTTTCTCTTTTTTAAGTTTTTGGTGCAGACATCTTGGCCATGTCCTCATCAAGTAATTTATCTTTGTAATTAGATGTTGATGTCTGGTTTTCTAAGTTCCTATCGTCGATCCTCATAACACATGTACTCAACAAACAATTGTATGAAGAAGAAGGCCCTGATCAATGTTAAACTTATTTAAGATCGAAGTGCCCTTCGTGAGGTCACTCAAAGTACATGCAGCGAGAATCCAGGACCGTATTGAGGAAAGTATAAAACACATTTTGAAAATTAGTTTTTCCAGGAAAAGCATGTATTCCTTTGATCCGAAAGTGTGAGTGTGTTCAGGCTTTTTAGTCATTCAGGTAAAGAACAATTTTTTCGTCAGGTTCCATTTGTCTAATAATCTTCTATTCCAGTTTCAGTGAATACCTTTAAATCAAGTCGAACAATAATTCTTACTTTTTTCTCAACCAATGTACAGTTGGTCCTGTAGGTTGAAGTAGAGTAAGTTTCAGACGATTATTCAATTTTATTTGAGATCAAGGGCCTTATTTCAGTGCAAGGGGATAAACTTGGAATCATGAATGTACAGCTTTACTTCAGATCCTCTAAGCTCTATGTACATATTGAAACTTGATATCGCATTATAACTTAAAATGCCTTTCCAAATCTCTCAAAGATACATAGTTCCATTGTCAAATTATTTTCCTATTCAACATATGGGCCGTTTTGGAATACCAGGGATGCTAAGTTCATACCAGAATGCCAGAGTTGGTTGCTTATGTGTGGAAGGTGTCACGTTCAGGAATCTGTTCATGCTTTGCATTCTTTGATGTTACATTTTCGTCTGTTTTTGTTCAAAAAACACAATGATAATGTGAGGAAATTATACTTAATGCTATTCTAAGATGCTTCTACTTTCTTGTTCAGAGATGATATTGTCTTCAAAGATCCTCTCAACACTTTTGTGGGCATTGACAACTACAAACGAATTTTCTGGGCACTGCAACTCAATGGTCGTATTTTCTTCAAGGCCCTGTGGATTAACATAGGAAGCATATGGCAGCCAGCAGAGAACATTATCATGATCCGTTGGATCGTTCATGGCATCCCCCGCGTACCATGGGAGAGCCATGGCCGCTTTGATGGCACCTCTGAGTACAAGCTCGATAAGAATGGAAAGGTCTTTGAGCATCGGGTTGACAATGTTGTTCTCAACTCACCCACCAAGTTCAGGATCTTGTCCGTAGAGGAGCTGATTCGATCACTTGGCTGCCCATCCACTCCAAGGCCAACTTATTTTGAGACATCATTATCGAAGGGCATATCGATCACGCCATTTCTGTTGAGATTCACATGGGTAAGATACTATCTTGCATTTTACCTAACTCTTGCTTGGCAATGTGTCGCAAAAGATTGACTTAAGTTTTGGAATCTAAGAAGCTTCTCAATTTTTGCCCGAGTCATATGATTGTGAAGTTAATGTTGACTAGTTATTAGCATCATTATCGGTGCATATTTGTACATAGGATGTAATGTAGATCTTGTTGTATTGTTCTTGTTCTACACCAGTATAGGGAAGAGAGAAATACAAAGGCCTACATATGGAAGTTGACATTTTCAAAGCTGTATATTCAGATTTTCCAATAAGAAAAGCAGTATATTTTGGACATGCCTTTACACCTGTTTTGACATCATCATCAGTTAGGTTGAGATAAACTGATATTCATGTATAAACTGTTTGTTTCTTTTATTCTTGAATTGAAGCAGGTGTCGTCTTACTGCCAGTTACTAAGCTATGATAGTTTCAAAGGCAGCGGTGTATCAGGAACATTGAACCTGTCATATATATATATATATATATATATATATATATTGGTTGGTCTTGTTGCCACGAAATTCTTGCTTGGATGGATCTCTCTCAGTTTGCAAATAGAGACAAAGCTGCTGTTTGTATGTTTCGCTTGGAGTGGCTCATGGAAACATAAATATGTGAGCTCTCAGGTGAAATTGGCAATGTATTTCAGGTGTGGAGTGGGCATATTCTGTGCACAGTTCCAACCTGAATATGCCACTCTCACCAACCCTTCCCGGAGTCCTAGCTGTTTAACTCTTTTCGTAATTAGCCACTACATAACTCTACCATGGGGCTATTTAGAGCTCTATGGTTGAAGTTGAAGTTGTACTGCAAGTTGAAGTTGCATTGCAACTTAAATTGCAGCAAGTAGACTTACAGAAAAGTATATTTCTTGTGTTTGAAAGAGTTTGGGAAAAAGAGGCTATTTTTTATGGACATTTCCTCGAACATCTTATGATACCTGATTTTAGCATTCAATGTAAATGGAAGTTGTAGGCGGAGGAAACGGCTGTGGGCCTCCTGTGGGTGATGGGGCTCCACAGCTGCAGGGAGAGACTTGAGAGTGGGGTGGGGTGGGAGGATTAGAACGGAAGGAGGGGACATGAGAGCAGGACAAGAGAGGAGTGAGGAAGGAAGGAGGAGGAGGATACAACTTCAACAACTTATCTTGCAGCCACTCCGACCCTAAGATAGATTTAAGTTGCAGTCCAATAAACAACTCAACTTATTGTGCAATTGAAGATGCCGGTATCCAAACAAACGGGCTAACTCCTACCTGCAACTTATTTTCGGTATGCTGCATATAGTATTATTAAGTGCGATTTAGAAACTACTTCCCTAATCTGCTACTTTTAGCAACCAGGTGCATACAATGATTGGAGGATGCAGCGTCCGGGTATGTAACATGAAGCCATTGGGCTGTGACCTAATCCTCGGTTTTTTAAAGGAGGAATAAACAAGGAAAAAGACTTGCTCAGATTATGGGATAGACTTGTGGCATGCTTGTTGCAGGCACGTTATCTATTAAGATCATCTTTCCGTGTGAAAAGAAATACCGCAACCCAGTTCAAGACGGGGATCAGGAGGGTGCTATTAAGATCAATGCAGTGATAATGGTACAAGACGTCAAGAAATGAAAATCTCTTGATGATTGCAGCTCCAATCGTGATGAGGCTTGCAGCCTTGTAACTTGTTAAGCATAATGTTGTACCTATACGTCCAAGAGCGATTTGACATGCAGAAGGGAATTGCATGGCGTCATAAGGCAATGCTAGGTGTCGAAAGAGGTCAATGGTAATATCAGATTTGGCATCTACTTAAAATTTATGCTAGTATCAAGAAGATAATTTTCTTTCGAAAAAGTACCAAATATAAAAAAAAAAGGTACCAAGTAGATAGTATTGTACAATCACCCCAATCAATGGTAACAAACTTGGAAAGGGAAATACAATGGATGATGAGCTTGCGTAAACATTTCATGTGAGTTTTGTTTGCTCAATTAGGATTCGATGGATGGCGGCATGGCCATCGGATGCCGTATTCCCTTTTCCTCTCCTAACAACAGCTGACCCAAAAGCATTTGCATTGTTTGATCTATTTTGATTACGCTAGACTCCGATCGTTTCCTATTGTCATAATAATACCACAAATTCCTTGGCTGAGCGATCGACTGCCCATCTGTATACATGCGTTTGTTTCCTAACTCTCCTTTTGGGTGCGCGCGCATGTGTGGTGTGTGCGCGCGCGCGCGCGTGAGAGAGAGAGAGACAGAGGAAGACCGTATCTATCCCATTGCAGAGGTGATTGCAATCACTAATAGGGCAGATAAACATTAGAAGAAATGATATATCAAGCCATCTCATGCTTCACTTCGCGCAGGGCTTGAAAAAATGCCATTTATAAATAACGTTTGTTAGTGATGCACCTCCAAATCGGCCATAGCTCACCAGAAGAACCAGCCAATTAGAATTTGCCACGGCACCAACACGTGGTTGATCAAGAGCTATCACTTGGCTGGCCCAATGTCGTACTGTTGAACTTGCATATTATGAGTTTTCCATAGTTGGTCGCATCCTAACCCGAGCTTCGGTGATCACCGAAATTCTAGTGATGTAACAGGCGAGATGTCATTTGCGTGCAAGACATTCAACTAGGCTGTACCTAGGCTAGTCATTTTTGGGCGACCCATGTGCCCTAATTCTTTGGTGGTAGGTAAGCTCCTTCACCCAATTAATCAACAAAAGAGGGAAACCCAGGAGGTGAGTACACACAAAACACCTTAACAGACTAAGAGAGAACCTCCTTCTATTTTCTGAGCACCATCCTAATTTAGATATCAAAAAGTCCCCCACCGGATACACTTCGGCCAGTGGACTTCTTTATTTGTGCTATTCCAAGTCAAAGCCTGGCCACCCAACAAGGATCCCAGTGGTGACCACACGCTGCTCGCCCTCTCCGATCCCGACCGAACAGCCAACAGTCGGGTTCTCCAACGTCATTGCACTTTTCATCGTGATGCCTAGGACATAAAGCAAAAATTGGATTAGATATTAGCATATCTATATCCATATTTATTTTGTTTAACAAATATAGATATAGACATGGATATTAATCAGATGTAAAAATTTATATCCATATTTGTTTTAAACGGATATGGATACAAATCGGACACCAAAAGTATGTACATAAAATATTGATCTAAATCGAATAATTAAATTTTATGATCACAGAATTAAAGATATTACTAAGTGGATGTTAAATCAAGTTAATAGTATGTTAATATGCTCATTGTTTTTTAAAAAAAAAATCATGAATGCTATATAAAATTAAATAGCATTACAAATGAAATTGGATATACAGATACGGATTGGAGAGTTGCCTATCCATATCCATATCCATTTTTCTTTGATGAATATGAATACAAATACAGATATTAGTCAAATACTTAAATTTCTATTTATATCCGGATAGATTCAGATACGAAAATAAATCCAAACATATATTATCTGATTCACTTTCATCCCTACTAGGATGGGCGATTCTCAGCGGCAACCATTAGTTTCTTTAAATAAAAAAAATATATTTTTTAATTCAAGAATTTTGGCATCAGTTTCCTTCCAAAAAATATTTTTTGAGAAGAAAAAAAATTTGCAAATTGTGAAAAAAGTTTTTTTTTCTTATAAAGTCAACGGTGGTAGCAACACAATTACTTATAACAGTTCATATAATAGTATTATTTTAATACTAAAATTTTTAAAATAATATATATCGAGATAAATAATAGCCGTTGCAACTGTTAGAATAACAGCAGTTTGGGTGGGGATCCGTTTATAATGAAATAACGCCGTTATCGTGACCTTGTTTGAAGGTGCAGAGCGCGTGCCGCTGGTCCGATTCTTAACGGAGGGAGCAACCAAGCCATGTGGCGATCAGGATTCAGGGTGATAGATTGCTTCTCTTGTCGACGGCTGACCGGGTTCCGGAACAGAGCGATCGAAACGAAGATAAGGAAGCGAGCGGGAAAGGAACGAGCATTCTCTCTATCTCTCTTCTCTCTTCTTTCCATTCAAGAACTTATACCTCTCTCTCGCGATGCGTGTAAGCTCCACTCCTGTGAGCAGGTAAAGCACAAGACACTCTCTCGCTCGCTCTCTCTCTCTCTCTCTATATATACACAAAAGATTTGATCTTTCGCCATTCTCTACTAAGGTCGTAACCTAACTCCCTTTCAGCAATGGCTTCTCGGTTGGTTTGAGGTCTCGCGACCCGGTTCTTCAGCTAGGGTTTCTCCCCCGTTGGAAGAGTGGAAATAGGGTTCTCTCTCAGAGGAAGATCCGGCAGCGGTTCCCTAGGGCAAGCTTCTCTTCCGGTATGCTTCCATAATAACCCAATTTGCTTCGCGAAATATAACCTCTCTCTTATTTTCTTCTCGTTGCTCGTTCTGGTGATGCTAGTTGCTATAATTTCTGCGGTGGAATCCAATGGATGAAAAAAGATGAGGGATTTATGTTCTTACGGGCTAATTGGGTGGTCAATCTGTAAGGTTTCATTACTCTGAGGCATTTTTTAGGGAAAGATTTATTTTTGAAGTCTCCATTCTAGTGAAAGGTTTGTCCAAATTCCAGTCAGATATTGAATTGGGAATACAACATGGAGGGAACCTCATTCGTGAACTTGGAATCAATGAGGTTAAGATTTTTCAGAATGTTGGCGTCTGTTAATTTGTTAATAGTCCATGGGGTTAATGCTGCCATAAAAAAATATTTTCTTGATGCTGGACACTCTGTTTTGATTCGGGAACTTTTAATTCTTTGCTTGAAAAGACTGTCAGGTCATTTATATGCATAAAAGAGCCTTAATACCTCTGCAATGCCGATAGATCCTTTTGTTTAATATGTGTTCCAAGCCATGGATGCAACTACAAGCTTTGGTCTTCGTTTGATGAGTCAAATTGCTCCAATCAGACGGAACAGATCTTGTATATACTTAGTTTTTGACTGATGACGTGATTCAATGGCCTTTAAGATGTCCAGAAATTGTAGTTTGTAGTTTTAAATGTTCCGTATTGCTAGAATACCTTATTAATTTTGCAATCCAAGGAAATTGGAATGATTGTTGATCAAACATTTATATATCAATAAAGAGTCCCAACTTTCTTCTCGCGCTATTTACATCATTATTGTTTCAAGTTCAACCCGTTTACATGCTAGGGATGCTGATTCCATGCGTGGATCAGCTGAGTCTTCCTGAAAATACAAATCCAAACTATGGAAAGCTTCTGAATGCTGTTCTTTTATTCCTCGATGAACATTGTTCTGGGAAATGAATTACAAGATGTAGGCCATTTAATGTAACAAGTGATTCTCACACTTTATATATGAAGTTCGTTGTAGAAGTATGTCTTACTTGACTTTCAAAAAAAGAAAATTTATTAGTAATTCATGTGCGTTCACATAATCTGGATCTACTGTCTATCAGAAACTTTGAAGTTGAAATGGGTTATCTACTTAAGTGTTGATAGTTATCTTTTCCAGACCCACTTTTGGTTCAGGCTGCTAGAGGAAATCTCATAAGTCGACCTCCAGCATGGATGATGCGCCAAGCAGGAAGGTATATGGCTGCTTACAGAAAGCTTGCAGAGAAATACCCATCATTCAGAGAGAGATCAGAGACAGTTGATCTCATAGTAGAAATTTCTTTGCAGCCATGGAGAGCTTTTCAGCCAGATGGAGTCATAATTTTCTCTGACATACTTACTCCTCTACCTGCATTTGGTGTACCTTTTGAGATAGAAGAAGTAAAGGGACCTATCATTCCATCACCTATTTTCTCCACGGAGGGTCTTAAAAAATTGCATCCAATTGATTTGGAGAAACTTCAGTTTGTAGGAGAGTCTCTAAGGATCTTACGCAACGAGGTAAATATCTGATTTATTTTGTCCCATAAAATTGTTTATTCTGCATAAAATAAAAATCTACTAAGCAATCCTCAGGTTTATATGTTCTTATATGGAAATAAATCTGAAGCATTGGTCAACAATGACATTACTTCAGATCCTTAAGTCACCTTTTGCTCTCGCAAATACTGTTTCTGAATGTTTTGGCATATATCTAATGACGATGCATACTAATCACAGTGTCAGCATGTCAACGGTTGCTTAGGAAGCATATTTATACCCATACCCTATGTAGAAGTCCAGAGTCATGCTAATATATTATCCTCTCTTCTATACCGATTATGCCTAAATGATATAAACTGCTAGATAAAGACACCAGAACAAAGTAGAAGTTCCTGTGCTAGTCCCTTGTTATGATTGCATATGTCATTTTCTTTTGTTTGTATCTGGCTTGCTTGAATTTCTTGAAACATTCATTTTCTTCTAGTTGCTGAAACGTGTAGATTGCCAACTTTAAGCCGAGCATGGACAGATTGCCACAAAAAAGACTTTAAGCATACAAAACTTCATTTCAAACTGTAAATTTTGACACATCATTTCAGCAGAAAATAAATTGTAATGGTTTGTTCTTTTCTAATCTTTGCTTTGTTGATTTTTCCTTTTAAAAACTGATTTTGCCCTTGATGTCTCTTTTTGTGTGTCAGATAGTTCTCATTGGAATAGCTACACCTTTGAGATGGAATTGTGATATAGCTTATCCAGGTGCTCTGTAACAACCTAGGACCTCACCCAAAAAGGCTAGCCAGAAGGTATTTTTTTCGGATTTCTTAGTCTTGTATAAGAATCCAAGTTCTTCTGGGCAAATAACTGATGTGGGACTAAACACACGCCCACACAGGTTCCTACATATTCTCTCCGTTTAAGCCCTAATGTTCTCATCATGCTAAAGATCCAAATCCATTCAAATCTAATCAAAAGCCCTACGATCGGCCCGTGGTCAGTCTCAATGAGCCCGTGCTGCCACATCCCTTAGTCCACATGGACCATGGGCTAGGTCCGCTCTGATACCATTTGTAACAACTCAGAACCTCACCTAAAAAGGCTAGCTAGAAAGTATTTTTTTAGGACTTATTAGCCCTGTATAAGTACTCAAGATCTTTCCGGCATATAACCAATGTGGGACTAAATACACGCCCTCATAGGTCTTCACATGCTCGTTACTTGTTCCTGGATATAGCTCATGTATATGTTACTAGCCTTTATGTTTATATTGGAAAGCCTTTTGAGATGGATCATTTCTGCTGTTTATACATGTTTATCAATTTGCTAGCTACAAGCATGTGATTTTTATCCTATGTGTTTGTTCATTCTGTACAATATCTGTGGATGTTGATCTAGATACTTTTATAGTATTGCAATCCAAGGGCTGTGGGTTTTGCTGATCTAGGATTTCAGTTACATGCATGTTTTTGCAATCTAAATGCCTTCCGTTTAGTCTGGAATTGCATACCTTCTTAATTTTAACTGGTAGTAGTACACTTTAATTTTAGTAAAGACACATACTCATCTTTATCTAATACATGCAAGTTCTCAATCTTAGATAAAATGTTAATTCTAGGTGCCATTGAAATTTTAAGAGGACTTGTGTATGATAGTCTTTATATATAACTATGTTTTGTCTAGGTTCATTGGTGGGTATCGCTATCAACTAGGATATTTGCAGCATTGATATCTTTGAATTGCATGAAATGTACAATGCTAATAAAATTTCCTTCTAGTCCTCTGTGATGTCATGGTTGTGGTCAGAATCTTCATATTCATAACTTGCATCTCGTGTTGTCATTGGTACTTATCCTCAAGGTGAATGATTAATATGTCTTCCTGGTTACTTTTTGTTGGCTTCCTGAAGTGCTGGATACTTGGATATTCGTAGTTTGATTGTATCAGTAAACATGGCTGGTGTTCATAAACATGGCAGTTCATCTGTATGGTGATTTATTTCTGATTACTTAGCATCTTTCTTCGTTATAGGTTGGAGAGAAAGCAGCGGTGCTTGGATTTGTTGGAGCACCATGGACACTTGCTACTTATATTGTGGAAGGGGGTTCAACCCGCACATATACAGCTGTGAAAAGCATGTGCCATACTGCACCAAATGTTTTGAAGGCTCTTCTCTCTCATCTTACACAAGCAATATCTGACTATATCATTTTCCAAGTGAATTCAGGAGCTCAGTGTATACAAATTTTTGATTCATGGGGTGGACAACTACCACCTAATGTTTGGGAGCAGTGGTCAAAGCCATACATCAAGCAGGTAAATTGGACATTAATTTCTGATTTTGTTTATTTCCTAAATTTTAACCTCATATGCAGTGTTTCTTATATAAATAACTGTGTGAACTAGGCTACCTACATGATCTTAAAATGCATATGCATTGCAACAGAAGTTTACATTTCTACCATGTGTCATTTGGTAGACTTTTTGGACGTTGAAGAGGCAGTGGAGTATGAATTTCTTAATTGTTCCAGTTAAGTTAGTATTACTTCTTTTGTTCAAAGAGGAAGCAAACCGTCAGATATCATCTCGGAACTGAAATAAAAGACCCTAAGGATGACCCGCAAATCTCTCCTAGAAGAGAAATTTAGGAAGAGGGATCAACACAGCATTTGGTTTCATTTTACTTATCACTGTTAGTGTTGGCTTTGAAAACTGTGTTCTCCTATCCAGTTTTTGACAGCTATATGAATCATCCACTGGTTAATTTGTGTAGTGACCTTAAGACTGGAGGTGTCCAAGGATACCCTCCAACTATTTGTTGTGTATTTCTCTCGTTTTGTGTTATAGAAGAACTGCTATCAGTTAACGTTTATTAAGTAATAGTCTTTGTTCTAACTGAATTTTTTAAGTCAACTTCAATCCATGGACCAAATTTTTTTGGATTTCTGTTATATATTAAGATATTATAATGTGAATATTATCTATACTATACAATGTGTAAATGTATATACACGCATGTGGGTGCCATTCATTTGTATAGTATGCATAATGTATGATTTCCTTACATGCTTTTGCAAACAATATGATAATTCTATTATGCTTTTATAATATGTGGTATTGCTATCTTTTATGCTCGCCATACGCCTTCTTCTTCTTCTTCTTCTCCTCCTCCTCCTACTTCTTACCAGTTTGGTAAGCTGGCATCTTCAATTTGGATATTTAACCGAAGATTAAGTAGAATTTTCAGCAAATTAGTGTTCTTTTGGTTTGATGTTTCATATAATACCATGAAACATTTGAAGTTTGAAGAACCTAGTTATTTCTTTTTCAAAATAAATTTAATCAGTTCCATATGGTATTGCAGATAGACTCTGGAAGTTGTGTGTGAATATTGAAAAGAACATAATGACAATACTTTTATAGGAGGGATTTTTTCAGGTTAAATATAATTCTTTAAAAATCCTAATGAGGACTTCTTTTGGCAGATATATTTCTGCTAATTGTCATAAAATGGCATAGTTAGTTAAATTGTTTATAGTTCTCATTACAATTGAAGATACTGATAGTACTAAGATCTTTCAAAAACAAGGGGACATGATAACTTGTAATTTATAAAGACTTGTGTCATCTTGGTATCCAATGATAACAACTTATTAGAGAACCAACCATGTTTTGATTTGGAATATAAGCTGCTGTGCAGCCACATATAATATATCTGTGATGATTTGTGGCTTTCCGAAAAAGCTCATGTACAGAATGACCTGGGACCACCAGTCACTTGATGTCTATATGTGGTCATTTGTGCTGCCGTACATCATTAATACTCAGTTGCTTAGCACTGATTTATGTGCTAACCTCTTAATATATTAATTTGTTCACTGCTTTTGCCTTTCAGACCTTGTATATTGGTTTCTGAAGTATGAAGTCATGTATATTACAAACGTTATTTCAAAGTCAAGCATACAACAATGCTTTTTTCAAAAAGTATGTATGTCTTACTCCTTTGACCATCCAATGTTACTTTTTAACTTGCAGATGGTAAGTTCAATAAAGAAGGAATGCCCTCAGATACCACTTGTGTTATATGTCAATGGTAATGGGGGCCTACTTGAGCGCATGACTGGAACTGGAGTTGATGTGATTGGACTTGACTGGACAGTGGATATGGCAGATGGAAGGAGGCGGCTTGGAAGTAAAATTAGCGTGCAGGGAAATGTAGACCCAGCTTATCTATTTTCTCCACTTCCTGTTTTGACAGATGAAATCCATAGGTGAGTCTAATATGTCAATTAGCTCAGTGTTGGATTGGATATGTCCCAAGCTATTTATAGATACTAACATCTTGTCACTGCTTGTCAACTTCTTTTTCTCTTTCATTCTCATTTTTCCAGCTTATGCATTTACTGTCCATCATCAGTTATTATTCTTTCAATGGAAGTGGTCGTTCTCCGACTAAAAGAAGGTTCTTTGGTTATTTAGGTGCTCTCTGTTTGATCATTCTTGAGTTCATCTAATCTCAGTCAAGTGTCATTATCTTCTTTGGGTGCAGCTTAAAATATTTGACATAGAGTCATGAGTTTGTCGAATATATATATGATGGGAGTAAATCATTGGCTAAACTTTTGCTAAGAGTTCAGTAGTGATTAAAAAGCATATATTTTCAATTATAACAATTACTAGTCGCATTTTCTTATTGCAGCTTACTCATGGATCTTTGCTATTCATCCCTATTGATGGTTTTCTTGTTATTATTGCAGCTTACTCAAGAAGCATATGTCTCTAAACACAACCTTTCTATTTAACTTTATTTAGGTTTTCTTGTATCTGCCACTTCTTTCCAATAGGGCATTTAAATTCTTGTATGCTTGGGGGTTGTCTCCATTATTAACCAATGCAATGCCATCCTGATATATATATATATAATATTTAACTTAATTCTTTGTTGTGTTTTCATAAATCCACATCAATATATCAATCTTTCCCATGCTATAGTTATATTTTCTTTCACTCCATTTTTAACATGAATACTGAACTCCTTAAGGAGCCTAGGTTTTCTTGAATTTCCCCATGTTACATTGATTTACAATACTCTGAATAGTGAGCACACAATGTCCCTGACACATTATGCTCTTGGTTTTAAGGATCCATGTCATTTTTTAAAAATTAAAAATGAAATAGGAAAAATATGTAATTTTTTAGTATGAGTTAATGTCCCTATGTTTCAACTAAATGTATCACCTCCTGGTATTGTTTTTGCAAGTTTGCATCTGCTCTATTGGTTTTGCAGATCTCATGAATATCTGGAAAAATTGCAATATTATGTGGGCTAGGTCCTTGGTGCAATGGATGAGAAGTTTCTAGCTATAACTCTTTCGCATGGTGCACTATTATAATGGTCGAATTAATGTTACGTTCAGAAGCCATCGTGGACCTTGCTTCCTTATTAGTTGCTCACATAGCCATTTGTCAGGACATCATTCCATCCTTTGTGTCAACTGTCAATGATTTATAATGTCTAGACATCAGATTTCAAGTTTCATTTGAAACTTGACTTTAAAAACATTGTTTTGCCCAGCTGATGTTTGTGCATTTCCCAGGGTTGTGAGATGTGCTGGGCGAAGGGGACATATACTAAATCTGGGCCATGGTGTTCTTGTGAAGACGCCAGAGGAGGCTGTTGCACATTTCTTTGATGTTGTAAAGAGCTTGAATTATGACAAATTCTTTGAAAGTGGTGCAGCTGAAGAACTGGAGCCTGTTGGGCAGTTGTAGAATTCAGAGTTTGCATCAATGAATCGAAATTTTTTGCCAAATTCATGGTTCCCAACTTGGTTATCTGCTGAAAAGCTCCTCGTGGATTGTGTACCTTTAGGTGACTTGTTCATGACTCATTGTTCAGCCATTTAATGGCACTCCAAGTAATAAAGAGAAATTCACCAGTCTTCTATCTTCTTGCTCGTGTACATAAATGCAAATTAGCTATGCATTGTTCTGGCTGCTAAGAGGCTATTTCATCTGACATTTGTTTGCAATGGAAGCAAGAGCTGTGATGCCTTTGTCGTGAGTGTATCTTTCCTGTGAGGTATTGGTACGATATTCATGTTTCTTGTCAGTTGAGTAAGTTGTGTTCTTTGATTCAAACTGGTGCAACTTATGTATCATGTGCTTGTTGCTGAGGTTTTGATGTAAGTGAGCTAAGGAGTCTTATTACGGTGAATTTTCCAGGATACATGGACCGTAATATAGCCCCAAAAGAAAAGAAAAATAAAGAAAAACTTGTCCGAGAGGTTTGCTTATTAGCCTGTGTTTGATGATTGATTCGACCTATTCCCTTCAAGAACCGTGAGATTCTACATGGTATGGTCCTGCTTAACTGCAAGAACTTGATCCTGTTTAATTGCTTTATTGTCTGGCTTTTAGAAGTTGTTCGCTCCTTAAACTATGGACGGCTAAATTATCATGGTCAGCAAAAACCATTGAGCTTGCAATAGCAGGTCTGTGATATCCAGGGAATCAAAAATGCGATGTGAAGAATGAAATTCACATAACTATTGGTGGTGCTGTCTTGTTGCATACATTGTCATTTGTGATGCCGATATTCATCCCAAACCATTTGAAAATTTTGTCAAGAAAAAAAAAAGTTGTGAGATTCGTGAGTACATTTGCGCAGAGATTATTCTTGAAGGGGAAATGCTGAAGAAATAAATGAGAGCAACCGGTTCACTTTCATTGCACCAAGTCTTCTTGTCAAATAATCAGGTACTGTTCTATCCTCATTTGAGTTGCATGCTCCGATGATGTGGGAGTGAGGGAGGGAATGCTATAGCATAACATCATGGAAGAAAAGGCTGCTATTTAATCTCCTGTTTCATAGATACTAGATTATTCAGAAATGTGAAGCAGCTGATATGTAACATGTTGGAAAATTTTCAAATTATATATATGTGTGTGTGTGTGTGTTTTGGATGTTGTTTTTTTTTGAAGGAAAGAAGGTGAAAAGATGTGACTTTAGAAAGATAGTTGAGAGTGAAAAGAGATGACTCTTTGAATAGACACAAATGGTGGATGTCTGAAAAGAGCTAAATCTTTACGTTAAAAGGAGGTGACTCTACAGTCTGAAAAGTGGTGACTATTCAAACAAATATTGTAACTGTTTGAAGAGATACGAAGAACACTAAAAATCTTTCTATTGTAGAAAAATTACCATAACATATTCATTTTTTCTCAAATTTTGTCTCTTTTTAGTCTTTTTTTAGTCATTCTTTCTTTCTCAAATTTTCTCTTTTTAGTTTTGCTATTGCAGCCAAACTCTTAAAGTTTTCTAGTTTGATATCCGTAGTGCAAAAAGCTATCAAATAAACAGATTTTTCTTGACTCCCATTGTATTATGGAAATAAATTTGTTGATACTTTTTGCACACAAGTGGTAGGGACAAATATTGTCTTAAGAAAAACTAACATTGTATGACGTTGAAACGTGCCTGGGAGCTTTTTTCCTTTCTTACTTTTTCATTCCCTAGTTCCTACGTAACCTCTCTATTGTTCCGGTCCGACGGTATTTGGTATGGGGTCGGTGCAGGATGGAAGTTTAGGAGCAACGGGACATTTACGTATCAGCCCTTCCATGCTCTTCTTTGTGCTTGATTTTTATGTTACGTCAAGCATTTCTCATGGAGCTAAAGCTGCTGGGCTGGTGGGGAAAATGTGCGAACAGACGCAACCATGTCATGGAGCTAAAGCTGCTGGATTCGCATCGCAAAAGTGGCTCAAATTTTCTGAGTCGTCGGGTATTGCAGGTGCTGTTGGCCCCAGGAAAAAGTCAAAATGTTTCTTTGCAGAGACGATGGTTTCCATATTGTTCTCAAGGTGAGGTCCGTTCTCGCGTGGCAGAAGATGCTTGGTGCAATTCATGAGGCTGTGCCATTAAATGCCATGCCATCTAATACTCATCGGATCATTTGATTGCCTGTCTCTTTCCAGTTCCCACATTTGGAGGAGGGAGAGTATAGAAGTAGCACTCCATGATATTTTAGTCTTGCTTCTAAGAAGAACTGTCTTCATAACATTACTCTTTCCTACTTCTGAGATGCAACTTGGTTTCTGCTATCTTGGAATTCACACTTGCTGCATCTATCAAGCTAGACATGCATTCAAAAGGTGCCCGAGTTGATGACAGCCGCTAAAACTGCCACGCCTATGCCCCTGTCTCTGCCACTAGAACAATTCCGTGACGTGTTATAGGAAAGCAAATGCTGGAAATTCGAATATTCTTCATTCATATATTAAATCATGAAGGAAAAACAGCTTAGGAGCACCTACCCCAGTTAAGGTTCCACCAAAATTATCATATGAACGATATTCTCTTTGTTTCCTCTTCACCCGGTGTCGTCGAATCTGGTGGCGGAAGGATGCAGCATTCCGAGCCGATGTATCCATCCCTGATTGGCCTTGCAACATTCCGAGCCGATGTATCCATCCCTGATTGGCCTTAGGAGGTGAGGCCCCCCCCCAATAAGGCTGATAGAGACAGGAAACTGTGACTTCAAATTGTGGAGTGTCTCCACATAACATGATGCCATAAGCATGGCTAGCTATTGTATTATGTGAGCTGAATATTCTCCTGAAGAAATTCCAAGAGAGGGTTATTTTCTTGCTTTTACCCCAAGTATCACAAGTCTGATATCATCGATCTGGCGATTAACACCATGCAGGGCAAGGTTTCTTGTTATCATCTTCGATCTCATCACTGAAGCTAGTTCCTTATAATTATTTCTCTTATTTTGTAATTATTGTTTGAAAACTATCTAATTATCAAATTTAGTGCAACCTCAAGCATTAATCAACAATTATATGCAATGAAGGTCATGGTTCTACTTCTACAAAAACACTTCCTTACATTTACAACTAGACAGATAATCCCAGTCATATGTCTAGCAAGGATGATTTGGATTCAAAAGGACAGGTTCAGTGAATTTGTTTCTTCAATGAAGTGAAGGGGTTCAATCAGTGAGTTTGCTTCTTGTCTGTGAATATTAGTAATTTCTCTTTGCTGCTTTACATAACTGGCACGTGTCCTTAATTTTCAATTAAGGAGCATGGTTTTGCAATTTAAATCCTATTTTTAGAGAGAAAACAAGTTTCTACTTGCTGCGAGTGGAATGTCTGAATAATTGTTTAATAAAATGGGGTGAAATTCCCAGATGGATTAAGGGATGGTGAGCTACGTACGTAGCCGATCACACTGGAACTATGTTATGAGATTCTTCAACAAATTTTATTGCTCAATTTTATAATATTCTATTTTCTGATTTCCATGAATGCATCAATACTTGTATTAATTAATTCACCCGGCTTACCAAAAATAAATAAGGACTAATTTTTAGTATGGTGGTTGATGGAGCATGCATGTACATTCCGTTCTTGCACCATAACCATCATATATAGGTATCCATGCGGAAGAATTATTCGTTGGTTAAAAAGTTTTGACGATGGCAAACCGCCACCTTGCTGCCATGACGGATTCTCATTCTCTATCAGCATAACATTATTGAGCTCAGGCATCTTAACCTAATCCAATGTTTCCCTATTCATCTTTCCTTCTATTATTTATAGGTATTATTCTCCCCGATCCGCTAACATACCCCTCAATCCCACTCCTCTCTCTACTTGCACCACCACCACCTCGACCTCTAAAACCCTTTATATTTCCACCCCTCTTCCATTAACCCCTTCACTTCACGCAAGCACCAATTAAAGCTTATTAACAATCTCTCTCTCACATCCTACACCGGCATTGCCAGGCTCTGAAAGCACCAGAAGTCTTCTGCTCATATAAAGTAAGCAATGGCATGCACCTATTCTCATGAGCGTTTCCTTTTTCCCAATCACCAACGACTTAAGTCGCCCATAACGATTTTTTTTATTTTTCAAACAGGGAATGACTGGAAAGAGTGATAGTGTTAGAGTTGACATCCGCTTGCCATCGAAGGCTGTCCTACCAGAGTTTATGAAGAAATCCAGTGATGATGAGAGCTTGTCACCCTGGAAATGGATATGGGACGTGTGGAAGTTCGCCCAGGAGGACACCAACAGGGTGACCTTCTCGCTAAAAGTGGGCCTGGCTTGTCTCCTGGTGTCACTTCTCATACTCTTCCGAGCGCCATACCAAGTGTTTGGGGTCAACATCATCTGGTCCATCCTCACCGTTGCCATCATGTTCGAATACACCGTCGGTATGTATCGAACGTCGTCCCCACGCCATGCATGCATGGCGACATGGGAACCGTTCTAGGTGCTTACGAACCCTAATTCAAGCATGAAGCGCCATGTGTAGTGTAGGGTGACAACATTATTTTCCAGAGTGCATTATGCACATGAATTTATGCAAAGTATATATGGGACGTCGTAATCTGATGGATTTATCTTTCAGCTGGAATTATAGGAAGTGAAATTAATTCAATCCATGCAGGCGCTACCTTCAATCGCGGATTCAATCGGGCCCTTGGAAGTCTACTAGCCGGAATCATCGCCATAGTGGTGATCCAAGTAGCCATGTCCACCGGACGCTTTGCAGAACCTTACGTCATTGGCCTCAGCATCTTCGTGATTGGTGCGTTCCCATTCCTTTATATGTTCCTCTCCATTATTATATATATATATGTTCTTATGCCGTCACTCCACCAACCATTAGACACTAATCGGATGACCGACCTTTACCATCCAACTAGAATTGGTTCCCGTCATCTAATCAAATCTTATATGGTGTTGTGGATAATGTCAAGTACGTACTTGCAGGAGCTCTTACGTCCTTTATGAAGCTATGGCCTTCGCTAGTCCCGTACGAGTATGGCTTCAGGGTCATCCTCTTCACCTACTGTTTGATTGTTGTCTCTGGCTACCGGATGGGCAACCCAATCAGGACTGCCATGGATCGCCTCTACTCCATCGCAATCGGTGGGCTCCTCGCCGTCCTCGTCAACGTCCTCATCTTCCCTATATGGGCCGGCGAGCAGCTGCACAAGGAGCTCGTCAAAACCTTCACCTGCGTCGCCGACTCCCTCGAAGGTTCCCCTCAACGCCCAATGAGTATTCCTGCAGCATTTCGCTGAAAGGCTAATGATACCGTCCCGTCTTCTTTGTTTTCTTTCCATAAGAGTGCGTGAAGAAGTACCTAAGTGATGATGGCTCCAACCGACCCGAGTTCGCAAAGGCTGTGATGGATGAATTCTCGGATGAACCGGCATTCCGGAAGTGCAAGGCTGCGTTGAACTCATCGACTAAGTTTGATTCCTTGGTACTCTACCTAGCTGTGACTCTTGTTCGTTCGATTTTGTGGTGTTCAAGATCATAAGCAGATAGATGATTCATTAATGCATGATGGTGACTCTTTTGGAAGGCAAACTCGGCCAAATGGGAACCACCGCATGGGAGATTCAAGCATTTCTTCTACCCATGGGAAGAGTATGTAAAGGTAGGCGCAGTGCTTCGGCACTGCGCTTATGAGGTGATGGCGCTGCACGGCTGCCTGCATTCAGAAATTCAGGTATATATCATCTATCAGTCATGTAATGCTACGTTCCCGTCGTCCTTGCTTCCTTAGTTACGCATCAATACTTATGAACACGGTATGTCTCTCCTGTGTTGTTATAAAAGATTTTTCGGTCTTAGGCCAAACTAGGAAGAGTTGGGTTCAAATGCCCTGGGAATGGTTCTGAAAACCTACTTGTCCACATGCTTCCGCCTCCCAGGTGCTGCCCCTCTAGACGAGAATAGAATCAGATGCTTTTATTTGCGCCAGAACCTAATCCAATTGAAAACTTGTTGGCCTGGATTCAGCGATCACCGTCTGCATTAAGATTCCCCACATCTCCTTACAGACTAGTCTCTAATTCATAATTCAAGATCCGGGAATTGAATGGTTGTCCATGAACAATTTCACGTTCTGCCATGCAATATGAGAATCCATTTTTATAGGCCGAGTTTATTTGTTATGATCGTTGAAAGAACCATCCATCATCATTAATTATTCGCACAATAATATATTGTATCAGCAATTTTGGTTTCTTCTACCCTTCAAAAGATATCTAATATCATATTCCAAAGTTTTGGTCGTATTCCTGCCCTTTTTCTAAAACTGTAATTTTCCCTTGAGACAAATAATTCCTTAAGCCCGTCCACAGCAGCCGGACACCAAAACAATGGAAAAGTGAACAAATCTCTGACAGCAGCCTCAAGCCTTTCCTTTATTTTGGAAATCTCCCATCATGGAATAAGGCATCCTTGGTAGTAGTATATAGCTCACCTTATCATCATTACATATCACATCTCCCAATTCCGTCTATTACTATTCTGCAAATCAGCTAGTCAAAATCATCTTTGCTCCTTTGCCATGACACAACCCAAAAAATGGGTAGAAACTCCCAGACTTCCAACAGAGACTTCAATAGAGCAAACCTGATTATTTTAACTAAAAGCCAAAGAAAACACTCGTAGCTGAAGAAAAGGAGGATGTGCATCCAACTGTTGGTGATTTTCAAGACCTGACACAGTGATACATAACTAGAGGCCTGAAAGATGGCAGACTTGGTCCTTCAAAATGCTAGGATGGAGAACATTCTAACTACATAGAAAAGATATAGCAAACACTGCAAAAGCTGATTATGCTTTATTAAATGTCTTTATGCATACCACCATCTAGAACCAAATGGACTGATACAAGATCATTGGCTTCATATAGCTGAACAAGATAAGCAACAACAGTAGCAGCTAGTAGCCTACCAAGCACAAGCAAAAGAACTGCAGGAACTCCAGAGCAAGTTGCTGAACTAAAATTGGCATTACCTGCAACTTAGTGCCTTGTGAATGAGTAGCAATATATATATATATATATCTGCCATTCAGACAGAACTGAAACCTTACAAATCAAGATAACCCTGGCTTCCTCTCAAAATGGACAAATTCAAAGCATTGACTAGTAGAATTCTGTGCAACATGGTAAATCTGAAGAAGGTCCACAATAGAAAAGTTTTCATGAAGATGCCTAAAAATCAATCATAACAAATGATGCAGAATGGTGCCAGATTTAATAGCAGTTTAATCATATCTGCAAAGGACATGAATTGGAGAAGTATACGACCTGCTGACATTTATCTTTCATCTTAAACAGAGAAAATAGTGCTTGAGCAATAGATAACTTAATTTAGCTCAATAATAGAACATGGAGCAGTTTCGCTTAAACAATAAAACCTAGATGAAATCATGTCAAGTTGCTATATCTAATTCGAGAGGACATAGTATTAGGCATCCACAGAAAGTTCAGCCATCTGATCAGATCAGTCACAAGAAGCACTTGATCAATTTCAAAGCTAAGATGAAATGACACACAAAACAAGTTAACAGTTTTTGAAATCTATATGATAAATATGCCGATTGTGGTGCCAAGTCTGAGCTACACCCTTACATGATGTACAAGCTTTTTCTGTTCAAGCTGATGTTAAACCTTATCCAAAGTTCAAAACAAATATTCTGTATTGAGTGTTGGAGGAATTTTCACAATCTCTTGACTTTCAGCATAACAATCTAACGTCATATGCTTCAAAATATGGGTACTAGAACCTATTTCTGAAGAAAAGGCATCTTCCTGTTTTGCAGGCACCCTATAATCTTAGATGCACATTCCAGTCAGAGATCCTTGATGCAACCAACAGGGCAGCAGAGTTACTGCGCAGCCTGGGGAAAGACGTAAGCAACATGAAGCACAGCCTCCAAACAACCCTACTAAAGCGTGTTCATAGCTCAATCGTACGCCTCCAACGCTCCATAGACATGCATTCCTATCTTCTTACTTCAAATCATGATTACCATGATTGCCCAGCAAAACCAGCTGCTAAACCCTTGAAAACTCTCTCTTTCAACCCAAAGGACTTCTCTGATTGCTTAACAGAGCCAGACGCTAACAAAGTAGAGCCCAACACACCATTAACAATGGCAGTCCAAGCTGAATCTTACCACGAGACTATGAAGAAGCAACAGAGGAGGCTCCATTCATGGCCTTCAAGAGAGGTTGATGATTTTGAAGAAGATGGAGCTATTGATGCGGAACTAATTCCAAGGATGCGTGCACTCGAAAGCACCACAGCTTTGTCACTTGCTACATTCACCTCACTGCTAATTGAGTTTGTGGCTCGACTTGATCACTTGGTTGAAGCTGTTGACAAGCTTGCCAAGATGGCCAATTTCAAGCAAGAGTGTACTAGCTAAAAGAAATCCCTAGAACTACCTATCTTCTTCTTGATCACAAGTACAGAAGAGAAACTAGCATTTCTAAAAGAAGCAAACGCCTGAAAAAATACTGTTGAAATTAACAACAATCACATGTTCCAAACTTTTAATCTAGAGACCCTGGATGCTCAAATTGTGTTGCTTCTGTATTTTTCTCACCACATTGGTAACAAAATGCTAAAACAAGCATGTCTCAGGGTCTAGATTCTTCAGAGGAACTCGTGTAATGAAGTAAAGGAATATACTTTTAGAGCACTTGAACTACAAAGGTCAATCTAATTCAAGCTTAGAAATATGTACCCTTAACACATCCTTCTGTTGCATCAAAAGCTCAAAGGATTTTCATTAAAAAACTCAACACAAATTTAGATGTGTCACTGAGAAAAGTTCTAACATATTTCTTTCTAACATATTTCTTTCAATCACAAATAAACCACAAAGAATAAGGCGACCATAATCACTTGGACCTTCTTTTGACAAATGCCTAGAAAATATGTTCCAGCACAATATACCACAGCCTCTGTAACCATTCTCGACCAAATCCATATTTCTAGCCTACTAAACAAGGCATCCAATATTAAATCACGAAAACAGAATCCAAGTTCTCCAACATTATATCATGTTCTGCTGATAAATCATAAAAGAATTCCACAGTGCTGCGAAAATTGAAGATGATCCAAATATTTTACAGGGTATAAAACATATAGCAAGGAAGAATACAACAATTGCAAAACTCAGCTCCTTGACAAATTAGTAATAGATTTTGACATAAAAAGCAATAAATAAGCCTTCTGACGAACATTTGCCATGATCAGGTGCTAAACCATCATTTCAGAGTTCCCCAGTATTCAAAGTCATCAAATATCCAAAACTTCCAGATAAAACATATTTTATCACCAAATCAGGAAGACGAAGCAAGCCTTGATCTAAGCTAATCCCCCCTAGCTCAATCCAATTTGCATTTGTGGTTAGCTCACAAAACCTAGTCTTTGTCAAAGAATCCAGCCAACTTTCCCTAGCTTAGTCCTTGATCTAAGCTAAAATAAAAGCCATAACTTTGGCATTAACTAACCAAAAACTTTTCCCATCTATATCGGGTTAGTTTGTCAACCCAGATATCTTACTGACCTGTGCTTGATTGTAAAATATGTATACTCACACTTTAATGAGACATGCAAGAAACAATAAAATATCTGTTTCTATGTTAATCTTGGTGAACAGCTGATTAAGTTCAATTCAATAAAAATAGTCAAAAAAAAGTAGTTAACTAATCTTGTTACAGAAATAAGTAGCATATTGTAGATCAGCTCGCATTGTTGTATAGGTGAAAAGCCTGATCTCTTTTCCCAACTAAGCAATCAACTATCCATCGTCCTAACACTGATATAGGTTGCACAATATATAATTGATGAGAGGAAGCGTCTCTTAAGCTCACCTTCTTTTTATCTTGCCTCTATTTTGAAAATAGTAACTGCACAAAAACCTCTGTGCACCTCTAGCATAACATTTAATTTCGCTCCAACTCATCCCCTAGTAAAATCATAACCTTTTGCTCGCCCAACATGCCCTTATAGTTTGGCCATTCTACCAAGGTAACTTGTTGAAGATTTTGCTTGACGATAATAAAGACTGGGTGGCACCCTGCCTCCCTTTTCCTTCAAAATTTTTTTTAAAAAAAAGCCTTGTCAAAGATCTCCACTCAAACCGCTCATTATCTCATGCAACTAATGTGCCTACTACAAATTATAGCTACAATTCAACTGTAAACTGGACATATATTGTAAATTCATGGCATGTGATAAATAAAATCAGGCTGCCATAATTAATGATAAATATTGTAAACTGATTTAACAGTACATTACTATAATTGTCTGTCAACTTCTCCAGAGTTCCAGAAAATTTATGCTTCCCAAAGCAGAAAAGTACCCACGATACATTTTCTGTCCAGATTCTATTTACAATGATCTGAAACCTAACAGAAGATCTAATCAGCTTGGGAGGAATCCTATCTAATTCAGATAAAGATTTGAACCCTTAGTTTGAGGAATTTATCATAACATGGATAAATATATGTATAATAGACAAACGTTAAATTCTGTATAAATGGTAGACACGACAGTAGAAATTACCCTTTCCTTTCTCAATAAACAGGTGTAGTAAAGCAATTGATTTTGGAAGAATATCATCTTAAGTTGTTTATACTAGGTTGAATAACTGTTCTATTCTATCTCCCACAGGCAGTGGAAGCCATAGTTTGGTAGTTTAGTATGAAAAATTACACAATTCTAACCGAGCTTACTCCAAAAGAGCAGCAAAATTCATTTTCATATTTTATAAGGTGAAAATAAAAACAAGTTTGCAATATAACCCAGAAGACAGTTCATGCAAAAAAAAAATGCATAAAAGAACAGTACATTATACATGTGCAAATTATGAACTCTTCAATTTTCTTCTTGGCGTCAATACATCAACAACAAAAAATCTGAACACTGCCAATAACTACATCCCATCAATGTTCTTGCTTACAAGATTTCAGGGGTGTTAGTAGTGAGCTACATCAGTCAAACAACGGTATGCAGATAATAACTTGTGCATCCTACTGTCATTTTCTTTCCTCAAGAAATTTTTTTTGAGAAATACATGAGCAACTATATAACCAGCAGCTGATATCCCATCAATGTTATTGCTTACAAGATTTCAGGGGTGTTAGTAGTGACCCACATCAGTAAGACAACAGTATACAGATAATAACTAATGCATTATACTAAATAAAATCAGGCCGCCATAATTAATGATAAATATTGTAAACTGATTTAACAGTACGTTACTATAATTGTCTGTCAACTTCTCCAGAGTTCCAGAAAATTTATGCTTCCCAAAGCAGAAAAGTACCCATGATACATTTTCTGTCCAGATTCTATTTAAAATGATCTGAAACCTAACAGAAGATCTGATCAGCTTGGGAGGAATCCTATCTAATTCAGATACAGATTTGAACCCTTAGTTTGAGGAACTTATCATAACATGGATAAATATATGTATAATAGACAAACTTTAAATTCTGTATAAATGGTAGACACGACAGTATAAATTACCCTTTCCTTTCTCAATAAACAGGTGTAGTAAAGCAATTGATTTTGGAAGAATATCATGTTAAGTTGTTTATACTAGGTTGAATAACTGTTCTATTCTATCTCCCACAGGCAGTGGAAGCCATAGTTTGGTAGTTTAGTATGAAAAATTACACAATTCTAACTGAGCTGACTCCAAAAGAGCAGCACAATTCATTTGCATATTTTATAAGGTGAAAATAAAAACAAGTTTGCAATATAACCCAGAAGACAGTTCATGCAACAAAAAAAAAATGCATAAAAGAATGGTACATTAAACATGTGCAAATTATGAACTCTTCAATTTTCTTCTTGGCGTCAATACATCAACGACAAAAGATCTGAACACTGCCAATAACTACATCCCATCAATGTTCTTGCTTACAAGATTTCAGGGGTGTTAGTAGTGAGCTACATCAGTAAAACAACGGTATGCAGAAAATAACTTGTGCATTCTACTGTTATTTTCTTTCCTCAAGAAATTTTTTTTGAAAAATACATGAGCAACTATACAACCAGCAGCTGATATCCCATCAATGTTATTGCTTACAAGATTTCAGGGGTGTTAGTAGTGACCCACATCAGTAAGACAACAGTATACAGATAATAACTAATGCATTATACTGTTGTTTTCTTTCCTCCAGAGAAGTTTTTGAAAAATACAGAAGCAACTAACCAGCAGCTGACATCTGATGCAAAATAGAAGTGGTTCCATTTGCTGAAAAATACTCTAGTCATCAAATTCTTGGAGCTGCATGGAACATCCAACATTAACCTCAGAGTAAATTACTGGGATGCACTGAATTTTTTTCACTTGGTAAAGATGAATTAGTATATTAAATAAGAAAGAAAAGCAAATATTCTAAGGAAAAGAAATTATATAATAATATGCTAACATACAAAGAAAAAATAAAGAGCCTACCTCCTCCAATAGTTGCTTCTGGCAGCCGCTCGATTGAATACTTATGCTGTGTAATGTACATGACAGGAACTCCAGGAATCTGCCCAACACACAACATGTTCATTTTCATAGGCACAATCAAAAGGGCTTTAGATTATCAATATTGATTTACCACATATACCTTGCGTATCCTTCGTTTCAAGTCTCTATCACATGTAGCAACAATGTAACACTTGTGCTGTTCCAAAAAAGTAAGCACTTCTTAATGATAAGCTATAGGTAAAATACAGTCAAAATATATAGCATTCTCGAACCTCGTAGTTTATGGTAAGCGAGGCAATATTTAAAAAAATGCAACTGATGTTGCAATGATGGAAAGAAAACAATTACAGAGCTTATAAGAAAATGAAGGTAATTAGTCTGAAGCTTTGAGGGATGTGCTAAGCAACATCGAGCAGAAAAAAGTGCATCAATATTGTTATGACTTACGGCTCAAACAATAGCACACAGCAAGGTTTGCAGTCTCACTAGGCTCCATACTGGTCGTTGGTATGGTACATACCTCAGTACTGCTGCTCAGTACAGGCACTAAAGTTCCAGTACCCTACACTGCAGTATGCTATGCCCCACACCAGGCAGTACAATCCAGTACAACCAGTCGTGGCATAATATGCTATAACAGTCCCTCACATTAACCCAGAAAAAAGGAGGGGGAGGGCGAAAGTAGAAAGGTAGAAGAGAAGGAATGTATTCAGAGGGAGAAAAAGAGAGCACATTTTCTTACAATCTGTGTAATCCTTGTTCTACTTACTAAGACCAATTGACTTTGGCAAAATGATTGTGCTACATTAATATGCAGCTGCTCCTCTTAGTATACTTGAGTGATATTGAGCTTTTATAGAAAAAATCCCTTTGCACCAATTGACTAGGATTGATGTGACCCAATAAATGTTACAGTATATTAGTACTTAGTAGAACACCCATAGCTGATGTACATCAATTACATACTATAAAAGAAAGATATAACCAGATTTCATAAAAGAAATAACTAGCCAGAATTCTCATGCGGTTCTCTCCAAAGTAAACAATTTCTTCCTTTTTTTAGTACTCTTATCACGATCCTTGACTATACTACCTTTTTGGTACTTCCAGTAGTTTGAATTTTCTCCGTTCTTTCCCCCGATCTCATTTCTTTTTGAACATATAATATAACACTCTAAGCCTCAGTACGCATGCAAGCTCGTGCACACACATTTACACATATCTGAAGTTTGAGGTATTTTAGCACGTTAAGGAATAAACAATAAAGTGGAAAAATATTTAGAACATCTTATACACTTCCAGCATAAAGGTGGTTGCGCACAACTACACTGCCAGTCTTTCTGATAAAAGATAGCAAGTTGTGGTACAAAGACATGTACATATGCATTCAATGTTACCTGAGTGACCCTTTCAACAATGCAATCATCAGCATAAGTTCCTTTATGTGTGCATGGTAGTCTCTCAAACCTAGGGTCCTTGGCGATCCTGTCACAGTAACAGAGAAGGCACCATGCTTAGAGAAATCAAATTATTGGCAAGATTGTGAGGGATTTGCATGTGCAAAGAACATGCAATCTTACAGATTGCAGTCAAGACAAGGCAATAAGAAAGAATTATTTAAGCCCACATGTAACATGAAAATGACCATCCCGTCAGACCAAACAGGAAAAGGCGTTCCTACCTTAGAGCTACACGATACTTCTGTCCCAGTTTTTCAAGCTCAGCCATAAAACAATCCGTGATGCATGGAGTGCCTTCACAACCCAATAACAAAGATGCAATAAATCGAAAAATAAATTCCAGGTTTAAACATTAATCCTACTATAATAAATGAAAAAACATAAATGAAACAAACTGCTAGCATTCTGTGTCGACTCACATTTTGCATAGAGGCAGTCCATCATTCCCTTCTCCAAATCCAACTGCATGAAAACACAAGTCATCAATCATGCAAACATCAAGACAATAAATTATAGCACAGAATCTTATTTGGTAGCTCTCATCTGATAAGTTGTGCTTCAAAGATGACCAACGTTCGCTATACCAAATACTATTTTTCCCACATCTAGAGCCCATACTCCTACCAAGTCTCATGGAATCCTAGGGAGTTGTTGCACTAGTTTTTGTGGAATAAGCAACCTTCTTGTCAACCACCCTTCCAAGTCTTCTAGTAAGCTCCTCTCTTGCTTAAAGTTGCCTTGTATAGGAATTTTGAAACAATTTATAGAAATTTCATTAGATTGATAGCTAGTCACAAGAAGTTCCTGGACATCAATGAATCATAACTTGATCAACATAACTGAACCCACCTATATGAAAAGATTTACCATTTGACATGGTTACTAAGGTACATGTAACCATATAATAAATAATCAGTAAACCCTACCACTGACCTTGAAAAGAACATGCCAATCAACCATCACCATTTGGCCCTCCCATCAGAACAATTCCCAATCATTTGCAACTTCTTCAAATATTCCATGAAACATCCCATCATCCCATCCTTTTTCATTACGCCCCCCCAACCTTCAGAGTCAAACCCAGAATCATCAAAGCCTCTTTTCTTCCTTGTTGCACAAATCCACACCAGAAAATTAACTACTCAGCACTTTCACCATCATAAGGTGAGGCCACTGCTTCTTCAGATGACTCATTTCTAAGTATTTATTTTTCCTTCTTTCCTGCATACTTAATAAGTAGCAGAAATATTTGTTGTCAAGGAACAGCATCTTTGGCAACCTCATAAGTAGGGCCTATGCAAATATTTGGACATTATGATCTTATCAAGATTCATCATGATTTAACTGGATGATGTCTGAAACAAAAAATTATGCAAACAGCTAAAGATCAAATATAAAAGCTTACTCTCATGCCCCATGAAACTTTCAAAAGACCGAGATGCCATTATATGCTTGCTTTCAAAGCTAACTTGGGATTAAACCAGCTAATGAAAGGAGTAAAAATGGACCAATGATATAATTCCACTCATGTTTATTGTTTTGAGTAATAGAGCAAGCCACTGGCATTGATTCAATCAACAGTTGGACCTAAATGGTTCATGGTGACCACTACTGCAAACTTTTGTACATTAGGCAACCACATATTTTTGCAAATGAACACTTGCCATATTTCCAATGAGTCCAATTGGAGCTTGCAAGGGGCAGGCATGAGTTGTTCCTTTTGAAAATTTGCTAGATCTCGAAAATACCATCTCCAATAATGGTGGGTCGTAGAGTTAGGATTCCACATAATCTCAAATGATAAGACTTGTTTGGCCTATAGGATTTGTGGGCAAACGGAAAAGAATGGTTAAGATCATTCATGTCCAAACTCTGAACTTCCATGAACCGCTTCGCTTTTTTACTTGCCGCCTCATGATTAAACCATTTTTCTTTTATATTTTGCCATGTTAATTTGTTGTCTAAGGACCTTACAAAATTTAAGAGACCAAATATTGGCTCATGTAAGTGTGAAAATGATCGGATCCTTACATGAAAGGTGGTTCTTTGAATAATTTAGTTAATTTAGAGTCTTGGCAGCATGATATCCAATGAACAAAAGAAAGAGGTCAATTAATGTCAATAGCATTCTTTTGTCATTCCAAAGTGTTCTTAAATTGATAATATCCAACGAACAAAAGAAAGAAGTCTCCTAAAGTATAGGAATTTTTTTGTTGTTCTAAAATGGTGCTTAAATTGGAAAGTTCTGCTTATCATATATCATTTCATAACTAATTTATTATGGTCACTAAGATAGGCCCTTGAGAGTATGTGCAAACACTTTTTTTTGGTACAAGAGTATGTGCAGACACTTTTTTTGATACGAGGGTATGTGCAAACACTTTGATGTAACTATTGATAAATTTATACTTTATAGGGTGTAGCGAAGGCCAGGCATCAAGAACAAAATGCAAGGCTACCACTGGATGTTTATCAAATGGAAATTGCAAGCAAGGGTACCTGGCTATGGAGGTGTTCGATAGGGACACCTAACCAGAAAGCTACACTCTTATTGATTAACGTGACATTTGATGATGGTGAGAGTTTTTTCACAAAGAAGATTCTTCCCTTTGCCATTTGGTGGCTTCTATTTAGAAAGAAGCAAATTTCTCATATGACGACGATAGGTTGGATATCATACTCGATTACATTATGAGGCTGCCCTAGCTTTAGTACCAAGACTTTTCAAATAATGAAGGATAGAACTGAATAAACTTCGATTTTTTTATGGGGGTGCTATCCTTTTATTGTTTGTGCGGAAGGCAGGTCATCTCACTAGTAAGATTGCTCCAATGTAACCTGGATGTCATAGGTTCAAAACACAGTCTCTCACATGTAGGTAAGGCAACGTACATCTGACCTTTCGTAGATCCTGCAATGGCAGAAGCCTCATGCACTAGAATGCTCTACTATCCTTGCATTGCTTATGCAAATAGACATCTACAATTTCACTTGATCCACTTCCATAGTTGGTTTATTGAGCCATCATTCTTTTTCTAACTATTCTAAATATTAGCTTAAAAAACTCTTTTTCCACTTCCATAGTTGGTTGATGAACCATCATCCTATTTTCTAATTATTCTAATTATTAGCCTAAAAAACTCTCTTCCTATAATTTTTTTATTGAAAGGGAAATATAGGAATTTGCACATTAAGTAGGATGATTTTTTTTATTTATGTTATCTTCCCTGTTTCTTAGGCCCCATTTGGCAATGTTGTAGATAGTAGAGTTTTTGCCTATAGATCTTTCAACTATAGAACATTCACCAATAGAGATTTAATAAAAAATTGTTTGATGCTTCATAACAATATTTTTGAAGCCATGTGGAACTTCAAAATATGTTTGGTAACGAAATTGAAAAAAATACTTAGTATCAAACATAACAATAAAGGACATTGCATAGTACTTTCAATTATCCAACTATTTGAAATATCAAAAATTTTTAATTTATAAATTATTTATTTATGTATTAATTAAATAATATCATTAAAAATATATTTTATATTTATTATAAATATAAAATTTTTATAATATTATTATATTGGAATAATATTATTGTATTAAAACAGTATGATATCATTATTTTAATATAATATTGTAATAGTATTATATTATAACATTATTATGATATAATAATAATGATAATAATATAAGTTACATAATATTATGTATTATTATATTGTACTATATTGTTGTTGTATTGTGCCATCAAAAACTGTAGTTATAAAGTATTGTTAATTTATAACTTATTTTTTTATATTTTAATCTAAATAATATAATAAATAACAATTATTTTTATGGGTGATTAATAAGCAAAAAAAGAATATCATATTAGCAAACTGGACAATTCTTGCTTCTAATAGTAATATAAATGTGACTTTGTTTACCTGACATAAAATAACAATAAAATTGTTCATATATCAAAATCATGATACAACACCAACTTACATAATTATGACAATAAAATATTTTTTAAAAAATTTATTGTCGCGACTTGAACCATGTCTCTCGGGTGGGCTTTTGCCAAAAAAAAAAAAGGCTATCCAACACATCTCAACTGCAGATTTCGCCCAAAAGCCTCAAATTGGAACTTTTTACTGGTGAACCTTTCTCAGCTTTTGGAAGAGTCAAAAAGTTATTTCAAAATTTTTACCAAATATATCAAAATCAGCAAAAAGAGCTTCCGGTCCTCCAAGAAGGACATTTTAGCCCTCCAAAAACAAAAACAAAGAAGAGCCCTAACCTGCCTTTATACCCGTGAAGAAGAAGACACCGAACAAATTCATTAATGGGTTAGCTCTTTAAAAAAAAAGTACTCCTCACATTTTTCTATATTCAGTACAAATAAGCACAATAAATCAAGAAAGAGTAAAACTATTGGCAGAACTCACCTTGTTCTGGATAGAGAAGTTGATAAAGTTGGTATCCACGATGACCCTATAAGGCGGGCCAAGTGCCGTGTTGTACTTAAAGAACAGAGCCGAAGAAACGGCAGGTCTATCAAACACCAACCAACGCAGGAATTAAATAAGGATGCAAGAGAAAAGAAAGAAACAATGGGATCAAATAAAAACCAGCCATGGCTTACACGTTCCGTGGGAGTTTCTCCTTCTCCAGATTGTTCTTCTTAGGGTTTAGGATCTCTTCCTTGTATCTGCGGCACAGAGAGGGTCCAGAAGCAAAGAAAAAGAAACGAAGAAAGGAGAGGAAGAGGATTGGAGAGAGATTTTGCTCACTTTCTAAGAGTTTTTGAGCTCACGAGCCTCTTCACGACGGCGAATTTGGGGCCTTTCTTCGCCTTCCCCATCGCTGCGAAACCCTAGAAGTCGTCCTCGTTAGGTTTGCGAGCTCAAGAAGAGGACGACGCTCCACCGAAAAAGGCCCGCCGACGAGAGCCGCTGCTAAAACCAGGGCAAGATCCAAAAGGCCGTGCTCCGGGTTTGAGAAATCGAACCGGTCCAGTCGAGCTACGTACTGCACGCATCTCGACACGTGATCGATGGTGCATGTTGCACCGTACGGTGTAAATAGTCTGGATGCGGGTCAGGTCCCCTCAATTGATTGGATGCAGATCTGGCACCGTTGGATCACGCTTTCACGCCTCTCAAAGCATGATCCAGCGGTGAACGTTAGACCTAACTTTTCTTTTCTTTTCTTTTTTTCTCAAACTGTACGAATACATCCAATAAAATCAAAATACAACAGCTCGCGGAGTGTCAGTGGCAACTCCTCCTCCTCTGATCAAAAGATATACCCTGAGTGGTGGGCCGCATAGGCAGCCACCCAGTCGGCCACCCAATTGACTTCTCTAAATACATGCTTGGCCTGAAAGGCCCCTCCATCTCTCATCATCATCCCTATGTCTTGGATTAAGGGGTTGTCCATGCTCTCACCCCTCGACCCCCCATGAATCCACTCGATAATCGTGGCCAAATTGCCCTCTAGAATGATCAAACTAGCCTTCAGCATCACCCGTGCATGTCAACGAGCTGCCTGGGTAGCTCGCAACTCTGCCCCTCGAACCGACGTGTCAAACAGCTAGCAGCCACCTGCTGCCACCATCGTAGAGCACGGACCCCGTATAACAAAGCCTGCACCACCCCGCGTACCGCCATCCAGCACTGACTCATCGAAGTTGACCTTGAAGAACCTCGGGGGTGGGGGCTCCCAGATGAAAAAACACCGTTTGAGGAGTTATCAGAGTAGAGAGAGAACCCCAGATGTTCCGAGCTGTCAAAAGTCTATCTAAAGAGGGGGTGGGCCTGATCTTCGTGGCCTGTGCTCAAGTAAACTCCGTAACAAATCTCGGTAACACCCTACCTTTTTGCCGGTACGTGGGTGTTCCGTGTCAATATAATTTATATTGGTGGCATTGTTGATGAATAATATTTATAGGAATATTGCGGTGAAAGTTGGTGGCATGCACGGAGAAATTATTTTCTGCCTTGGGATTGCATTGTTGATGAATAAAATTTTTAGGAATAAGCTACTATAATTAGTTGCATGCATATGGTATTAGAAATAATTTCCTGCATTCTAACGCCATTCTCATCCTATGTTGCGCGGGCTGCACTTTTCTTGATGAGATAAAGAGTATTCAAAATAATCACGAGGCTATGCACATTGAAGCCATGTATTAGGAGCTGATGTTCTCACACCTTGTTGATTAAGAAAACATCCACTAAACTTTTATGGAAGCATGCCGCAATTTTTCAGTTTTGCAAATATATGGGTGAATCTTTCATGTTGATCCTTTAAGGAAAAAAAAATACTCTCTCATACATCCTTTTTCTAAAAAATCAGTATTAGCACTTAATCGTGTGCTTAGGGCGAGGGACTAGGTATCTAGTGGCACTAACCCTACTTATTTAATGTTTGTCTGTGAGAATTGTTAGTTTAAGATTGTTTTTTATAGGTATTTTAGTGCTTGCAATTGTACTACATAGTCTTTGTTGGAAATTTTAAATCACTCATTCAATTAAGGTTTAGGCATAACTTTTACATTCATTTACTTTATTTTCTTTATTTTTTTTATGCTATGATTTTTGCTACTAGGGAATCAATTATATATTTTGCATCTTCATCTTCGCTTTTTTTTCTCGTTTTTTTTTTTTTTTTTTTGAAATCTAGTTCAAACTTTAAAATCGTTTATCACTTACTTCTAGCAGTTTATGGACTTTTTTTTTTGGTACACTATGAGTCTATGTTAAAAAAATAGCGGGTAATTAAGTTATGGTTCATAAGGCAAGTCCTCCATTAATGATGGAGCCAAAAAAGTATGATCAAAAAAAGACGTTGCAACAAAAGATGGTTTGTTCTGGTAATATCGTCCGCAATTTTTACTAAGACCTGAGGTTATACAAACTTCAATAATTAAATCATTTCCCTTTTCATGGAGTTGATTTCGTGAATTATGCATTTTAATCCTTTCTTTTGACTAAAATCTGAACTTTTGCCCCGAATTTGGATTGAGTCATCATCAATGCCTCATCGCACCAGTCTTGATGTCCATCGGTCCTGCCATCCTCCATCTTGCTTAGTGTCTCCACCGAAGCAATGAGGTGTTTAAACTTCTTAATATTTTTTCTGAGAGGATCTCGGTACGTGGTACTGATCTGGGATCCCAAAAATGGTCTTCTCTGGTGACAATAGCCGACGAGAAAGTTAGGGGTACGAAAGCTAGATTAAGCAATTACAGATTTTTTCTAATGACAAGGGGCGGTGAGCTAAATTCCTCAGTGTTTAGTTTGGCCTAATCCCGGCAACAGATGTGCACAGAGTGGTTCGGATAAACATAAGCATTTCTATATAGATCCTTAGCAAAAGAATATTTAGATAATGAGTACTTTCAAAAGAAAATAATTATAAGGCGCTACACATAAAATTTTAATATTTAATTATATTATTTAAACTAGTCTCAACAAGCAAGCATGCAGGGACTAGTTCAAATAAAGGAAATTTCTGTGCAAATTCCTAAAAGGAAAATATTTAGATATCGAGTGGAAACAAAACATAAATAATTGTATATAGGCCCATTAAGCAAAATATGTTTATATAGGGATCACTTTTAAAATTAAGTAAGTTTAAGGATTGATCCGTAATCTTCGATGTTTAGTTTGAACTAGTGGCGGCAGCCAGCGCGAAGGGACCGGTTCAAATAAAACATAGATATTTGCACATAGTTCGCTGATGGAAAAAATATTACATACAAGTCCTTTTGTTGTCGTGGCATGGCCTTTTACGTTGAGGTGGGCTTATCCGATAGACGATAGGTCCTTATAAATAGTTCTGGCCGGAAGAAAGTGCCGACTCAGCCAACGGTCGGGAAGAGGAGAGCAAGAGGCGTGGAGCTCCCTCTTCGTCCCGAGATGCAAACCCTAACCCTAGCCCTTTGCGAGGGCCCGTTCATCGTAAATTCCCCGCCTCTCTGCCCAAAGAACGGGATCAAAGCTCTGTTCTTTCCTCCCTCGCCCCCCTTGTTCCAGAAAAACAGAAAGAAAAGTTCTTGGAACGTCCCCAGGTAATCATATCTCTCGTCCTCCTCCTTTTCTTGATCTCTATTTTTTTTTAAGGAACTTTGCTGTGAATTCTGGAGGTTATGATATGAATCCGTCAATGGATTCCTTCGCTTGCATTGTTCTGAATCAAGAACTCCTTTGTTACCAGATCAAGAGGAAAAAACAGAAAATTTACCTGACAAGCGAGAATTCTATTCTTAGATGGACCAAGAAATATATTTATAATGCGATGCAATTGATACCATCCGTCAATATTCGTCATCGAGATTTTCTTGACAGACCTTTGCCAAAATTTGAAAACTTTATGTGGAAGGGCATCATGAGAACGTTAGAGCTTGTAGGCATTCATGTTCAATGTGCCATTTTAATCTTCTATATATCAAATGAATTTTTTTCGTTCGTTATTCGATGAATATATTTATAATACGATGCAATTGATACCATCTGTCTTTATTCGTCATCGAGATTTTCTTGACAGACCTTTGCCAAAATTTGAAAACTTTACGTGGAAGGGCATCATGAGAACGTTAGAGCTTGTAGGCGTTCATGTTCAATGTGCCATTTTGATCTTCTGTATATCAAATGAATTTTTTTCGTTCTTTATTCGATGAATATATTTATAATATGATGCAATTGATACCATCCGTCTTTATTCGTCATCAAGATTTTCTTGACACCTTTGCCAAAATTTGAAAACTTTATGTGGAAGGGCATCATGATAACGTTAGAGCTTGTAGGCATTCATGTTCAATGTGCCATTTTAAATTTTTAATCTTCTGTATATCAAATGAATTTTTTTTGTTCTTTATAACTTTGTTTTGTTCCCGGAGTTCTTGTTTTTTTTTTTCCCTAATTACTCTGTTGATCAGAAAGGGAATAAATAAATTAAAAAAAAAGTATTGCAAGGTGGTCGTAAGTGGGAGGTGGGGGGTCTTAATTTTGATGCAAACTGGCTATTGGTTCATACACGACCTTGCTTTTGGCTTTCGAGGTTTGTGGACTGCCCTAAAATGTCTAAGAATGGGGAATGAGTACGATCACTGAAGTTCTTGAAGTGAGAAAGATGTGATATACAAAAGAAAGAGGTCCAATTGAAGAGAAAAGTTTATTTGCAACTCCTAGTTTATGTCATCTATTTGCTTAAGTTTCCTTCTGGCTTGATGTTTCTCTAGTATGCATATAAATAAGAATGGAAAAGTATTTTTTTGTGTGATTACCTCTTAAATCAGTAAGATATTTTTCAGCTGGCTCATTACTACAATTTTTCATCTTACCGCTCACATAATAATACCTATTTCTGGTGAATAATTTTACTCATATTACAATAAGAAGCTAAAATATGCCAAAATATAATTTATCCCTCTACAATTCATATTTATTTGCTAAATTATCTTTTATATGCAGAAAGGAAATGTTCCATTTGAGCTTTATTTGCTTGGGATTGATCTTCTTATTTGTGAAGTTGAGTTATATATCCAACACTCTTTCATGCCGATATTTTAAGTAACCATATTAAAACAAGTTTGCATATTATATATCATGCAGACCTATGAGGCAATGGACTCAATATGGATATATAGATGAGAAATCATTGAGGCATCCAGGGCAACAACTTTCATTGAATCTGCATGGAATGGTAATCTTTCTACTTCCTTGAGTAGTTTTCAGTCTTTCATATGATATTGGACATTTCAATCCTGCTGCTTATCTGCAGATTGCCTGCAATACATGTTTATTCTTTGGATTCCACATGCTTTTGTGGGATTTAGAGAAGCTAGATGTTAGTATTTATTCCAATTTGTCTATTTTGATTTCTGATTTTATTTAGCTATGCTAACTAAATTAGGATATTTTTCCCTGTACAGTATTCAAAAATTTAAAAGAAAAGGTTAGATTACCTTAGTGATGTCACTACCTTAAAAGCAGCTTCATACAATAGAGGAACTTCTACAAGTGAAAAATAATCATTGGCTTGATCAAATTGCACTGTGTTCCACTGTTATACCATTTATGAAGGATGAAGATTTCATGGAATAACCCAAGTGAGCCTAGGTGTTGGAGATCTAAGATCATGTGACGATACATTGGAGGGCTGACTTAGGAATCTCTTAGATTTTATTTTAGTTGTCAATTTGATGTATTCTCCATTTATTTCTGGTAATTTTGTTAGTTTTACTGGTTATTTTGAATCAAGAGCTGATATTAAAAGATCTCAATATTTATTTGATAATTTAATTAGGCCAATTACTGTAGCAACAGCGATTACTGTTCCCTATAATGTTCATGCTACAGTAACCATGAGCAGTAACCATGCCTTATTGGGGTAGTTTTGGTATTAACAGAAGTTATTAGGATTACTTTTCTTATAAATTTGGGTCATAGAGTTTTATATAACAGAATGGGATGATTAATTAATAAAGAATAGGAATGAAGTCTTTGGTTGCTCCTTTTAGTTTGATTCCATAATGGAGGTGGGATGCTTTCAAACCCTATGGATAATTCCTAGGACTTGAATGAGTTTGGTATCATCTTTTCTTTTATCCTTTTCATGATTTTTTTACTTTAAGTTCTTTAATTCTATCAGATCTATTTCTGTTTTTCCTTGTTTCTTGTTGATCCCATATTGATTTCGTTAATATGGAATCCACCAACCAGTCAGTTGTTTTACAGCCCCTTTCAAACCCTATTTCCTTGATAACAGATCTTCTTATTCCATTACCTACACCCTAAATCCCAAATCCTTAGTTTAGACCTTTTTTTTTAGATCAAATTCTCTTTCTTTTAGAAAACTTTCTTTCTTGTTCATTGGTAGAACAACTGAGATCTATATGTGATGGTCAACAAGGCATTGGATCTATTCCTAAGCACCTCCAAGCCCTCTCATTCCCTAGTTTCGTATCATCGATCATTGCACCCACTATCAATTTTACATTGAAATTTCAGCTTTCATAGCTCAAGTGATCAAAACTCGGGCCTCAGCTTGACATTCTAGCATGCTGTAGGTTTTAACCTTGCTTTCCTAGGCTCTTATTCCCCTCCTCCCCCGTGTCCTCGACTTTCCTATATCAGTTTGATATCAGAGCCCTTGGTATGCCATAACGTTCTATCATAGAGATTGATCCAATGCATGAACATATCTAATTATAAGCAACACTTTTAGAAACATGTTTCTTATGAAGATTTTACTAGAGATCTTGAACCACATGATGTTTTAGATTGGATTGCTGATCTAGAAGATTATTTTGATTGGTAGAATATGTTTGACCCTATTCGGCTATTTTTCACCAATAGAAGACTAAAAGGTCAAATTTACATATGGTGGAGAGGCATGGAAGATGAGATGATTTGTCAAGGTTGAGCTTCTATTGTCAGTTGGAAAGAGATGAAGAAACTTGTTAAAGTAAGGTATTTGCTGCCCTAGTACAAAAAGCACTTTACTATTCCGCATGATATAAAAATTAAAAAATGACCAACATGTTTCCAAGAAGGCTCCAAGAGAAGAAGTTGGAAAAAGTGGAATAAACTTCTCTGTTTTCAAGGATCCAGTAGGTGAGAAATATTGATTGTATGATAGAAGGGTCACTGCAAAGCAATGTATGTGAAGAAGTCAATCACCTAACACCTTGAAGTATTGTCAAACTTGTCCGCAATTGAGATTGTTGCAGTTAATATCAGTTAAAAGTTATAGCGTTGAGTCATTGCATCAGTTTGGGATACATGGCAATAAATAGAGTATCAAATCTGCATTTGTGAATGTGGAAGTGAAAGGTCAAAGAAGAGGTGCTTTGGCATACATTGGTTAATTGGAAAAAAAACGATTCTACTCAACTCAGATGTTGGTGGTTTCAACCGGATTCCTAGCTACAGCCAGACGGATGTCGTGCTCCCTTCTAGTTAAGTCCCGGTGCGGCTAGACCAACTGTGACCGGTATAAGAAAGAATGCATTTCACATCACTAGAAAGATTAATGCAGCTCCTTGAGCCCACCGAATTCTCCTTGTGCTTCATGACAGGTTTGTCTTACCTTCAGAGTATGATTCGCCCATCTTCACCTATGATTTTGTTTGCTTCACCCCCCTACGGCCCTCTCTCTCTCCTCGGTAAGTTGGCGGCCTCTCTCCGAGAAGAGTAGAGACCCTAGATATCCAGCAACTCTTAGCTTCATATCTAAGCTCTTCTCTCTTCAATGCCTCCCGTGGATCCTGATTTATCTACCAACAACCGATCTCTAGGAGGAAGTGGCTGGTCAAAGTGGTCCCCCATACTAGAAAGCTGTGATCCAAGATCTCTAGCCATCGGCAAATTCCTCTCCTTCTGAATGTCGATGGCTCCTCAAGTGCTTCACTCGATGCCAAGGATGAGGCGGAGTTTGCCTCTTCCTACCTTCATAGTGAGATCTCGAGCAAGTCCAGCCTGGTCTTCCCCAGATTTAGGGCTCTCAAGCAGTCGAGATCTTCTTGCGGGAGGGTGTGGAACTTGGTAGCACTCAGTGGATATCTATGGTTCGAAATTGTCGCCTTCCCTCTCTCTCCTTGGTAAGTCCTTCCGCCTCCCTCTTTCTCTTCCTCTCCCCCCTCTCCCCCTCTCTTTCTTACTCTCCGGCCCTCTCCCTCTCCCTCCTTGTGGTTCCAGTGTGCCACAGTTCAGTATGGTACAGATTGGTATTGTACCATACTAGTTGTTGGCTGGAACATCTGTCGGTACCGGTTCTGTAATCCTTCATTCTTGTAGCCATATAAATATCAGATTTTTGCCAAAAAATTCTAGCCAACTCTTGATTTTGGCTATTTAGGTTCATAAGGCCCGAAGGACCCAATTCAAGCCCTAAAATTGAAACCCCTAGTTAGATTATAGTCAACCATTGTCTATTTTCTTCAAGAATGTCATCTTTCTAGTTCAGTTCTATTGAAAGCTCAGGTTTTATCTTGAGATCTCAGCAATCTATAGTTTTCATCCCTACCCTAAACTCTTATTCATTCCCTTTTATGCCCTAATTTGCTAGGGTATTTTCTTAACTACGGATATCTTCTCAGTCGTTAGTTATATTGTAATGTTGACCTTTTCTCTAAGACCAAGTAGTTTATTAGCAGTCTCATGCATGTACCTTAATTAATTTTCATCCTGAATTAGGTCATAATAGGTGGCTCTGAGCTCATGTTGTAAATATTGTGGATAAAGCTCAGGTGCATCACTTATTAGTTTACAGTATTCATATGACAGTAGGGCATTGTTTCATACTTAACCCACAACCTTTTGTACCTTAATTTCACATGAATGATTTATCATAAATTAGCCTTTAGGTTTATATTACTCTTCTTTTCCTTTTTTTGCTTTTCCTAGTGAGAATTTGTTGATCATTATCATGACTTGAAGAACCAATAAGGATGCAAATATATCAATGCAAGCCTCGGAACCAATGAGGATGACTTTGCAATGATGCTGCATATCTAGACAAACCATAAAATTAGAAAATCATAAGCACAACCATATGTAGACTTAAATAAGGAAAATATAGTGCAATAGTAGTGACATACTGAACATGTATTTATTATAATGTTTCTATAATAGGTTATCATAGTGGCAATTGTTTATCATTCCCTCAAATCTATGTTCGGTCATACGTCAAGAGTTTACAAGAATGATGAAGTGATAAACTAACCATGCCATGAATAGTGGATCTATCAATATAAGAGGAGAAAGGTGGAAAGTGACGTGCATGACCCAAATAATGCGTAGAATTGGATGTGAAGTGGCCATGTTGCTGATTTGTAGGATGAGCCAGGATGGTGCTTGAAGGCAAATAGCAATGGATTTATTGTTGATCATGCACGTGTGCCCGCGAGTGCGAGCATGAGTGCAAGTGCAAGTGAGTTGCATGTTTCGCATTGCTAGTTGATAATTTATTGTTGGATCTTATATGTATTTAATGAGGAGCAGTAAAGGCGGAACTGTTACATTGCAAGATGCTTTACTCAGACACATCCCCATATTATATGCATTGGTGTTTAATAAAACAAATGGGGTAAGCCATCGGAAATCGCATATATTGAATGGAGAAGAACTTCATATTGTTTCATAGCCATTTGAGGTAAGCCATCGGAAATCGCATATATTGAATGGAGAAGAACTTCATATTGTTTCATAGCCATTTGATGATACGATTTTCGTGATGCTCCTTCTAAGCTGGAAATTCTTGTACATCATTCATTGTCATCAATTGTTGATGTACTGATTCTTTTAGGAAAAAGATTTATATCTTAGTGAAGGCGATCACTTGCATGCCGATCATTTTGTCCATTTCTATGGGAATTGTTGATGGTTTTGCATGGTTTAAGTCCTAGTGATATGTTGTAAGCTCACAAGCTAACATTTTACTTGAAGTGGCATGTGCACTCTAGAATGTATCTTGTGCTCTTGGGCATATAGTTATTTCTCAGGACCTTCTTTTTAACTAAATGTCTAAAATTGAACCACTACTATCATAATAAACAAACCATAGACTATAAGTATCATTATGCTTTTTATTGTTTTGCCATTTTCAAATATATTTTCTTCTAGAATGCTTAGACCAAATTCACTTATATAAGAAGCCAACAGTGATTGGATTATGATATTTTTCCATCATGATTCAGGATATATTTTGCAGGACACGGACCTAGTTACTTTCCCATCCATTTTTTTTCCTGAGAGAATCACTTGATTTCTCCCACACCCACAAATGAGTTACTCTACTTAGATTTTTAGTGTTATGCGATATGATTACTTGTCAGTTAAACTGCACAGCTTAAGTTCTATATGCAGATTTCTTCACTGGTCACAGTTTGTACACTAATTCAATCCTCAACAGTTGATCTGATATGCTATGGAGTTACGGTGTTCAACTTTAAGATATATCAGAGGTTCAATGAGATTTTTCCTGATATTTGCAGTTTACTCAAATGTCATAATATTTTCTAATTTGACTGTAGGAACTTCAATGCCCTGAAAACTATAGCAGCAAGACGACTTTGGAGTTGATAGATACTAAACATAAACATGGTTCAGTGGATAAATCCCTTGAAGATATCAGTAATGCAAACAGTAACTGCACATATGACTTTGCCAAGCACAATAAACTTCCATTATGTGATATTTGCAGAGAACTTAAATTTGCAATCCCCATTGGGTTGCTCAGCTTTGAAGTCTGTCAGCAGGCACTTGCAGATACAGAACTGTCTGGAGTGCAGCCCATGACTTATATAGGGGATCTGGCTGATATCAGTACAGGTTTTGCTTCAGTTAGGAAAACTTCCTTTGAACTTTTAATGAGATCTTTTTATATTTGTGGCAAAAATCTCATGCATGCATTATTTCCATTTAATCATTTATTAGCATGTAACTAAAAATTGCTTTGGAAAATTTTGTTCTGCCATTTCTAGATTCTTCTATTTGCTCAATTATTTTTATTTCAGTTTTTAGCTTATTAATTAATATGTAGACCTCAGTAAAAATTATGCTGTGTGAACTGAAGTGAAAGTTCATGATGATTGGTTTCTATTAACATTACAAGCTCAATCAATTTCTCATGAATCTATTTCCAGAAAATGGAGATCGATGAAATTATAGGGATTGTAGCGATCATGAAGATAAGGCCTCAATTCTCACAAGCATTTGGTAGTTAATAAAAAGTAACTAGAATAATGTTTGGGACTGAAATAGTTCAATGTATGTCTAATATGGAATATAAAAGTTACATCATGCTGAGTATATGGTTATAGCATGCAGTTTTAAGAGTACCTGTAATTTATGCATTGTGACAGTAATGACACATAAGCAAGAGGAAGTAAAATTTATCTAATCAACTTTCTATGAAGGGAATCTGAGTATAAGATTGGAATACTTTAATGTAATATATTTATCTCCTATGGAACCCTAGTTTAAGAACCAGTCAGAATAAATAAAAAGGATCCTGATTCAGGAACCTTAATTAATTAATTTTTTATTGATTCTATATGTTTTACGTCTTAATTATACCCGTTCTGCTCCAATTTTTAGTAGGTGATAAAATTAATGGTTGTTACAGAAGTTTGAATGGTTCCTCTAGGCTCTAGCCATTCTAGCATCATCTTAATGTTCCTATCTATTGAAGGAAATAAATATAGATTTTTTTTCCTTTAATTTTTATGTTTTGTTGCAAAACAGGAGAATGCAGTTGATTTTCTCATTCTTCCTTGGTATGTTTGATCGATGCTGTTTGACATGAAATGGGGGGCAAAATATTAAAGATTTTAGTCTTTGAGATTTGCAAACAAAGACAGTCAATGAGAAAAATGCCTAATCAACTGTCCTTGTCCTACGATGCGTGGAGAGCAAGCGCCAAAATTCATATAATGCAATATTCAGTATATTGGTTTTATACATAATACATGCGCCCATAAAAATCTAAACTATTTTACAACAAATTCATACTGAATATGTTTGAAGTATCACACGCTGTGCTAGCACTAATGACTTTGAAAGTGTACATATTTATCTTATGAATCTGGGTATTGAGCCATATTAGCACAGAATGATGTAAGTAGCTTTTCCAGTGGACAATCTTCTGCAGGAATATGTATCTTGGAAAACACAACTTTTCTATGCTGCAGTATCTTGGATAGTGTATGAATAGTTGATTTTTAGTTACACCAAGATTTGTTCATCACATTGGATTCTGCACTTTTGGAACAAGCATATTCTCAAATCTACTTGTTGTGATCATATAGTGGCTCCCTTATGGATCATGCAATTTAGATTATTTGAAAACATGAATCTTTATGTTGATAAATATAGTTCAAAAAACAAATAGAATGGTATGTTTACCATTTCAACTCAGACAAACTTTGGACAAAAATGAAACTTTTTAATTTAATATGATTTTCTGATAAGTATAACATTTTTTCCGATGAAAAACACATTCTAATATAAATCATGAAACCATCGTGGACCATGTTTCAGTGAATTATATGAAACAAAATTGAATTTCTTTTCTTAAATAATCTGCCCTTGTTTTAGCAATTACCTCTGGAAAAGAAAACTTTGAGTTATGGTTTATCCAATAATCCTTAGGGATCTAGTAATCATGTGAATGAGGTGAAGATTATTTTCTTTTTAGAATTTCTATTTCAGTTCATTTTGATGATGGATACAAGAATTGTTTAACATATTTTAGCGATTTAAAGTCTCAGTTTGTTATGGAAAACAAATTCAAGATTCCTGTAATTGTCATTGCTCAAATTGAAGGCATCCAGGAACCATAAACAACTTGGATACATTCAGGACCCAAAACTCAAAAGGTTCCTAAATATGGTTTTGTCCTTGGAACAGTCAAGAGTTGATGTACTATCACTTGCTTTATGGTGTCCTCATAACTCATAAGAGACACTTTCAGAAGTCATGCCAAGTCTCAATGTTTCTGGCTGATCTGAGCAAGAAACTCATTTTTTCAACTGCTAATGAGTGTAGGGCTGAGTTATGTCATTACCAAGCTTTAAGATGTTCATACTCTGATGTCAGAAATTATTCCAAAATCTCTGTAGACCAAAGTGTCCAACTAAAACATCATGACACATTTACATAATGAGATGTAGGGGCATGCATCATGCCATTAAGGCCCTAAACCATTGGATACCTACTTTTGTGACATTACGATATAGGGATACTCTAATTTATGCTTTACATTTTGACTCCATCAATTTCTATGAGATATCATAAAATCTGAAATTATTCCAAAATCTCTATAGACCAAAATGTCCAACTAAAACATCATTACACATTTACATAACAAGACATGGGGGCATGCATCATGCCATGAAGGCCCCAAACCATTGGAAACCTACTTTTGTGACATTATGACATAGGGATACTCAAATATATGCTTTAAGTTTTGACTCCAACAATATCGAGGAGATATCTCGAAACTTTTTTGTTTATTTCCTTCATGATTCAAATATATGAGCTTGTACTCATATCTTTGTATCTCAAGTTCCACATTTACTGGTGATGCATAAAAAAAAGTTTCTAAGTCATGGTGAGCAAATAAACTCATTCTTTCACTATATTCATTGATGCATAAGATATGAACATTTGATATATGTTGAAACAACCAAGTTCCTGGTTTCAAACCCTTAATAAATAGAACAAGCCTCGTTCAAGGTGTTCATGGTTGACAACAGATAAATTGATACTGAAACGAATGTGCAGCGAACCACTGCTGTATTTTTACCATATTAAATCCATAGCATGTGCAAAACACGTAATAACATTAAAAATAAAAAGGATACAGGAAACTTATCACTTGAATTATATAGAGTAACTAATTCTCTCTTTCTGCTATTTATTCTCTCGCACACATTGGTGAAAGTTAGATAATTAGCATAGGTGTACTGATGTTCATGTGGTATTTAAGTTGTTTTGCTATTTCCAATGCCATTTCATTTTCTTTTCTGCAACATTGTGTTATTATGCCCTCAATTTGTACTTTTATTTTATTTGAGTTACTTTCAATTTGCTGTATTTTTTTTATTATGCTCTCTGCCTTCTCTATCAACTATGATATTGAATCTTGCAGGCCTTTTTGCTGATCTTTTTCTCTGAATTGGGAGATAAAACTTTTTTCATTGCTGTAAGGACTCATCTGCTTATGATGTTTAAAAATATCTCCCTAACCTTGTAAGCAATGTTTGTTCAAATTCGAACAGAATATGTATTATAGCCTTCAATACATGCTGCATTTATCCACATGAACACTCACATGCTTACTTATATGCACAATTTTCTGTCCTAATGACTAGGTCAAAATTGCTTAGTCCCATTGTCCCTGAAAGGCGACAAAGGATTCTTCAAACCATCCTGAACCAGGCGGTTTGGGCCGCACTAAACGAAACCGACCAAGAAGCCGAACGATTCGGTTGGTTAGGACGGTTCAGCCTTTTAAACCAACCCCCCCCCCCCCACCCCCCAACACACACCACCACCACCACCACCAGGCCCCCCGCCCCCTTCCTTCTCTATCTCCCCCCTTTGCCATAATCGGAGCTTCGAAGCCCCCACCATGCAGTTGTTGGAGGCTCCACCGGTACCCAATGCTGATGCCACCACCATCAATCTATGTTGTGCCAACCAAGGTTCTCCGGACCGACCGTACCGACGTACCGGTGAGCACCGGTACGGTACCGGTTGGAACCGGTACCGAACCGGAGACGTTCTCGTCCACGGCCCCGCGCGCGTCGGACGTAAAAAAAAAACAAAACAAAACAAAAAAACAACGTGTCCGCGCGTGTCCGCGGACGCGCGCGGATGCGTTAAGTACCACAGAGTGGCATTTAACATTACATGGCCCATAGCATTACATGGCCCATGCGGGTTGGCAGCCCACGTGGGCACGCTGCCCTGCGCGGGGAACCGTGCGCGGGCGCGATTCCCTGCTGGAAAATCGGCCGCGGGTGCGGTTTCGGTGCAGGGAATCGCGCACGGGCGTGCGATTCTCCGCTCGCGCGTCCGCGCGCGATTCCCCAAAAAAAATCTACGCATCCGCGGACGCGTTAAATGCTACTCCGTGGCATTAAGTGGCCCACGCGGGCTCCAGCCCGTGTGGGCGCTCTTCCCAGCACGCGGGGAACAAGTAATTGGGCCGGTGCGAACCGGCCCGATTCGCACCGGTACAAGTACAGAACCAACCGGTTCCGACCCAAACCGTACCGGTGCACGTCGACACCGGTTCGGTACAGGCTGAACGGACCGGTTCCGATCGGTTCAACATACCTTGGTGCCAACGCTCTCGATCGACACCTATGCTCTCTCTCTCTCCCTCCCTCCCTCTCCGTCTCCCTCTTTCACCCCTTCATCTTCTCTCCCCACCTTCCGTTCTCCTCCTGCTAGGGCTAGCTTTGGACTTTCTCCCTCTCTCCCCTCCTCTTCTCCTGATCCGTCATCTCCAATTCACGTTGGCTTAGTACGGTATGTATTGGTACCATACCAAATCGGTAGCCGGCTGATATGGACCCAAATACCGGTCTGGCGAACCTTGGCCCATAACAGTAAGAGAGTTTGTCGTAACATTTACTGAAGTTTGGATTTTGACACTTTAGAGATACAAATAACTAACCAATAGTGAAGTAGGCTACAGCACAAACATTCCTTCTGTTAAAATTGTCAGGAAATGCTCTTCCTAAGGCTAGAACAAAATATTGCCAGTTTCAGGATCCTAATGTTATAGTGTCCAACAACCATGTTCATGTTACACTTGGCAGAATATGCGAATCCAGCATGTTAGCATATTACTCCTACGCTACAACAACAATCCCAAAAATCTGATAAGGAAAGATTGAGGAGCCAATGTAGTTAGTTCTTAACACCAGATTTTAGCTTTCATTTGCTGTATTTTAAGCTAGTATAATTTAAATAGCAATTTGTAGTGATTTTACAGGCTAGCTACTGGAAATTTAAGAACAGATATTTGAGGAAGTATAAGAAAATCAATACATTTCTTTAACAAATGAGTTAAGAGAGATTGTGCATGTGCTTGTAGATATCAAGTCAGATATTTGTTAGGAGTCCATTTTATCATCTGTATACATCATCTATGCTCACAAACTCCAAATTACAAAGCCTTTATGATTACATTTGGTTGCTATGGTTTTGGTGCAAGACTAGGAGTTCAAGCCACTATTGCAGATACTATTATATCATGCCTAATTGAAATATGAAAAAGAATATTCTGAATACTACAATTAATGAATTAAGTAGAATTTCTATAAATTAACATGTTTCAACTTTTGGAATGAATTTGTCACTTTATGCTTGAACAGTATGTTAGATTGACGATCCTTGCTATTGAAACTCCAAAAAATGTTTGTTTAGTGAAATATCAGTCCATGAATATGATGTGGGGTTTACAGATTTTTTATAAACTAATTCATTTTGTCTTAGTTGAAAAGAATGATGCCCATTTCAATTGAATTAGCTTGCGTTTGCATAAGTACTGATTATGACATGCTATATAGCTGTGTATATTTCTGTGTGACTCCATATAGTGATGATAATCTGTTGCGGCATAGTGCATACTGATAAAGAGGTCCAAGAAACTTTTTAATCTCAATGTATAGACATCTAACTCATAACCACCTCACCATAACCAGGTAAGACCTGGGGTTTTACCCACTGTCTGATGGGCTTCTCATCCATTCTTTCTGCTTCTCGTTGGTGAGTTCTTTGCACCTCCGTAACTAAATCTCAAATGAATATATCTAGTTGGATTGTATATCCTACTTTAAGCTCTAAATAAATTATTTTCATCATTTGCATCTTAACAACCCCCTTTTGGTTCACTGTCTGATGGGCTTCTCATCCATTCTCTCTGCTTCTCGTTGGTGAGTTCTTTGCACCTCAGTAACTAAATCTCAAATGAATATATCTGGTTGGATTGTATATCCTACTTTAAGCTCTAAATAAATTATTTTCATCATTTGCATCTTAACAACCCCCTTTTGGTTCACTTTCCATGGTTCTTTTACCACCTTTTCGTGATATTCTTTTCTTGTTTGTCCTGTAACTCCTTCCTCCTACTTGTCTAGTTAAATATTTCAGAGCCTTATCAGGTTATCTTTTGGCATTGAAACTCTTTCATTTGTCAATCAGTTTATACATTTTAAAAAATTTAGGTAGTGTCAGTTTCCAGTTCTTGACTCTTTAATACACAAGTAAAATTTGGATCGCCTTCTTGCCTGTTTTGACTAATTAGTTTTGAGCTTGGACTATTCTCAAAACAAATACATACAAAACCTTTTATTTTCTCTCTTCTAAAATGAATGCAGTTCCCTATATCAAACTTAACTTTTCCTTTTCAATCTAGATGCTTTTTAGGTCCATAGGAATGTTAAAGAATGCTCCTTAGTTGCTAGAGCTTAAACACATTAGCCAATTAGATAGATTTCTGTACCTGCCAACTAGACCTAGGTTTCACAATAGACCATTCTCTTGGCTAAAATTTCTGTGACCAGGAAGTTGTTTGATAACTTTATATTGTTAAGAGATAGATGTAGAATATTCTCAAACTTTGATGCATCATAACTTCATGTATAAAGATGACCTGATATAGATAAGGCTAGTTGTAGAGGTTTTTATATGAGTATCTATCATGCCTTACAGCATATTATGATAATGCACACTTTTGATTTGCTAATGTAGGTCACAAATAAACATGCATATTGGTAGTAAATGGTAGTCAGACAGTAACACCTCCCAAATTGATAGATACCAACTATTTGAGTCAAGAGAAGTTCATTATCTTGAATGAAGGGGCACATGGGCACAAAAGTTCATAAGCCATTAATACCCCATATGGAGTTTGGTTGTTCTTTGCCTCCCTCCCTCCCTCCTCCTTCCCTCACAAACATCAGTACTTCAATCTCATGATGGAGAGGTTGCCAGCATTACCATGAGACATCAAAAGTTCACATTCAGTTCCATAGCCCTTTCTTTCCGATTTAACCCAAAGCTATCAGCTTTTTCCTCTCTCTTCCTAGCTGGATTACATTTGCATATTGATGAGTTGGCTATAATTTGAGTTTGGCTATTGCTAAATATACAACTTGTGCATAAGATTTTGTCATACTTTGCAAAAGTATGATGTGTACTACATTTTGAAAAATTGCCCCAGTCTGACTCGAAACAGAATCTTACACAATTGATTTGGATTCTTTTTAGGCCTCAGCTGACCCAACAGACTAGCCCAATGGAGAAGTTCAGTCTGCCAAAGTTTTCTAAAACTGATGGGACCTAATTTATAATTTATCAAGCTTGTGGACAAACCAGACCTAATTTTGAGACAGGTTGATTCCTGTGGAAATACTCGTCCTTTTCTATCCATTTTTATCAAGCATTTGAAACCATTTATTAATAGATTATGGATTATGTCTTATGTCCTGGTTATTATCTTCCAAAGAATAATTTTATAAAGATATACTGGGTGATAATTGTGATGCCAGGACCCGCAAATTTCAGCATTCTTGAGTTTTTTGTGATTTTTTATGAAATAGATATCCAGCATTACCAGATATTGTTGGTTACATTGTTTTTAACAAACAACTAGATCAAAAGTTTTAAAGTTTAAATTTTTGAGAAGGGGTCAACAATGTATACAACACCTCCTCCCCCAACCCACCCACAAAAAAAAAGTGTGGCCTGGACAACATATGCAAAAGCATAGACAACTGAAGAATGACTAAAGATAATAATAGGGAAAGAGTGAAAAGACGAAAAGACTCAAGATGACAAATAGGTGAACTGACAAAGAAAAAACAGTCTAAAGGGGATTTGAACACGTGACCTTTAGTTCTGATACCCTGTTAACTAACCACTAGAACCCAAAAGCTTAAGGTTTTAGGGAATAAGTCAATAATGTATATCTAATCCTTTGGTCAGTCTGGCAAGCAGGAGTTTTATAAGTGGTGAAGCTAACTGATGATGTCTTTGATGTTTCCTTTCTGAACTCATTTCATTTAGATGAACATGCTGATAGCCATATCAGAACAAGTTTTTGGTGTCCAACATTGATGTTGGCCACTAGACATTTCAGACTCAAACTGCTTGATATAAACTAAATCTATCTTGTTTGATGAATCTGAATCATAAGTAATGATGAAAACTAAATAGTTGTGCATTACCATTGAATTATAGAACACTAACTAGGTGATATAGAAGTATGATGCTTCTGTATTATTTTTTTTATTAAATGTGTTACTTTATTTAATAAGACTGTACAACACGACATTTTCTATGTAAAGAATATCTCCATGCTATACATTACATGAACCAATGACACTTACCATTGGTATTCTTCTTCACTGTTCTACTACAAGTTTAACTATGTATCCCAAAGTATTCTTAAATAAGTTGAAACGCTGGTCAATGTTACAGTTTTCTATATTTTGAATAGGCACTACTAGCTGCTAGAAGTTCTGGAGCTGTTGTTTTCACGGGCACGTTTGGAGCACTTGCGTAAGTACATGAATGCATGGCAATCTCAATCTTTTCACTAAAAGCTTTTGTTTTGTTCGTCAACCATGTCTTGCATTTTACGTGCTTTTGCTGTTTTAAACTGCCCTAACATCCTAAGAAAGAGAACTACATTTCCAGTTTTTTCACTCTTAACAAGCGCACTTCTTCTGAAATAAACATATGTCTGATAACACTGGCAGTATGTTTGCAGTTATGTACATAAGTCATTATCATGTACTGTATTGTGTAAGTGGTGCAAGAGCATGTATAATTACCAGGTTATTAACTCAAATGTTTTTTTTTTTTGAATTATCAAAGAGATGATTGTTGGATTTAATTGAGTGTTAAATTAGGAATCAGTCATTAGATAAGCTTGAGGATATCTTGGGATTTGAATGTAAATATGGTGATAATTGCATGTAGTGATAGTAGATAAAGTTCCAAACAGATTGACTTATCTATTAAACTCAAAGATCCTTTTTTTAGTACAAAGGAGGGCTGAAGCCCATCTGATGTTACTAAAAGATCAAGCAAGTAAAAAGATAATTACCAACACTGATCTCTATTGGTTTGAATATGTAGCATACAAATCGATCAACTGCATCCAACTTAACAGAGGAAGCATAATAGTGTTGGTGGTGACAGAGGAAGCCTGTTCCTATGCTGTCTTTGATTCTTTTGCATGTTCAGCTGATTGCTGTTAAGATCTAAGATTATAGTGTAAAGATATGAAAATTCTTCATTATGGTAATCTATTGCAGTTTAACTTTGATGGGCACATTTGCATTTGTGATCACTCAGAAACTATCTTATTCCACCAGATGAAGTTATTCTCTCCCCTGTGAGCTGTTAACATTTAAGAACGTGCAGATATTTGAATCATGACAGTTGTTTGCATTAAGCAGGGCAATGTCTGTTGTGTCCGTTGTTCTTGGCCGCACATTTCACTATGTTGATGGTATCCTTCCATTTAGGTAATTGCACTTTTTGTGCAGTTTGTTCGAATTATGAGAAGTTAACATTTGTGGTAATTAGTCCATTCCTGTTGTTTAGCTTTCTTTCACATGAAGATTCTTGTTCTGTGGATGCAGGTTTGGCCAGACAGATTTTCCCATTGATGATTTTGCAGCAGTCTGTCTCTTGGTAACCATCTTCAGCTCAAGCTTAATTAAAGAAAATGAAAATGAAAATGAACTAGGACAAAGAATATTGTTGTTTGGTTGACGGCATCACACTTGATCACTATTGCTTCTCTATCTGCCTTGTTCACCTTTATACATATGGAATGTGCATAATTTATGCATCATCATGCTGGAGATATCACCTCATAGCCAATTCTAAGTAATTTCAGGTTTATTTTGGTGTTACTACATTGCTTGAAGCTGCTTCAGATGATGAACAAAAAAGTAAGGAAGAACAAGAAGAGGTAATTTTTCTTTACTTGTGCTCCAAAAGTTTATGCTGTAATGGTTGAACACCACTTGAATGTTTCAAGGTGCCACATTATCCTTTGGGCATTGGTACCAAGTTAACAGGTTGAAACATTATGTTTTGTTTCGGTTGTAAATTATTACATTCATAATATTTTGTCACTTTTAATTTATATGAGTCCAATCACATCACCATCTTATTTTAATTGCAACAGATATCCACTGCCCACGTAGAAAACCCTATGTGGACCATCTTATTTTAATTTCAATCACATCACCATCTTATTTTACCTGCTGTTTCTGTAACTATGCTGTTTTTTTGGTCTCTAGATTCATTCCTAAGTAGTCCAAGATGTAAACTTTGTGTATGCAGAGATCTTTGTCCGTTGTTTTTTTATTCCTGTAGTTGTTTCATTTGATTTCTGTTGGATTTTGCTATTCTGAGTGCTATTCTGCTTTTTTATGTGAAAGGAAAATATATAGTTTGAAACATTTCCTTTTTTTTAAAATGTGTTGGGAACTGGTGTTGCCTTTGAAGAAAATCCTACTAGAACTGCTTAATTATTGCAATTTTACATTTTTCTTCTCAAACAATTCTAATTAGTTTCACATTTTGTTTTTATTTTATTTATTTATCTCTCTCTCTCTCTCTCTCTCTCTCTCTATATATATATATATATATATATATATATATATCATTTTTTTGGGGGAAGGGGTTCTCATTCGATCCTTCTATGGCCATGACTTCTTCTGATTCGTGACTTAGATGATTTATTAGTGTGAAATTTCCTCTTCCAATCACAAAAGTATTCACACTTGTGGAATATTTAAATCTTCAACTCAAGTAGTGCTTTACACATTCTACCATTTGCCTTCATATTCATTGATTTGACATCAGATCTATTTATGAACACAAATTATTTTCTAATGACATCTTATCATGAAAATTTAGCGCACTAAAGCTAATTTCAAGGTTTATCACGAGTTAGCCTTATTAAATGGTTGCCACCATTTAAACATAGCCTAAGGAGTGTTACCTTTGAGGGTATTTTAATGGTTCAAATTGAGAGCTCCTAGTAACGCTGCAGATAACATGATGTTTTGTACATGTTCATCTTTTTGACACTAAGTGGCATGGATTCTATAAAAGCATTAGCTCCTGTGTGGCTGTCTCAGCAAAGCCCTATAGTATATGTATCCTCTGTTATCGATCGGCTTTCAGTTAGCTTCTGCAATAGGAGCTATCTCTTCAAGAACTCTATTGGTTGAATAGGTCTGAGAGAGTCAGCATTTTTGTGTTATTTGATGAGCTTGTAGGATAAACAGATCATACTGGAGTTTTACATTCTAATATTTGAGTCTGGAAACAAGCCTACAGTTATCATGATTGGTCTTGACACATGTATAGAAGTTGCTGCTTTATTGGGCTGGGCCACCGGCAGGCTTGTAAAGAGCTAGCTTTATTTCTTTCCTTTTGTTTTTCCCTTGTTTTTTCAAAGCCCAATCCTAATCCCAGCACCAATTCTTATCAGGTATTAATTTTGTTAAGCCAGACATACCCTCAAGCCTAGTTCTTGAGCCCGAGCTAGGAACTTCCTGGGTGGGGCTTTGTGTTGCTAGTTCCATCTTGACCGATTGACAGCTTCACGCCTGAGTTCCAGCTATGGAAAAGGCCCATGTTTCATTTTCTTAAGCAGTATAGTGATGATTTAGGAACCTCCAATTATAGTTGCTTCTTTGAGACTTTGCATTGTCTCCTTGTTGAGCTTGTTGCTTGTTGTACTTCAGTTTTCCGTCATATGACCTCTGCATCTCAGGTTCATGAATGTCATTTGCTCTAATGCTTGCTAATGATTCATTAACGAAAAACCCTAAGCCATCTAAAGTAAAATTGTCAGTTTACATCATCTTAAAAAGAGAGTGAGTGAGAATAAAACTTACCGAGTTGATTGAGGATCTACTCTCAAAGGCCCCTCTCTGCTGAGTGTTTAATCTGATTTGGCATTTCAAAGCACAGTTCCCACGCTCGAGCCCCAAATTGCCATCTCCTGCAAATAGCAATTTATATGAATCATATAAAGGATAGCCCAGTGCATGAAGCGCCCGTCATTGTGAGATCTAGGAAGCGTTAGAGCAAAGAAAGCCAAACCGGCCGATTCAGCCCGAATCGAACTGACCCGATTTCCGACCGGGTTGGGTCGGCAGTAGAAAACGGTTCCGGCCCCTAAGGGGCCTAAATCAGATGGAACTGGATGGTTCCATCCGATTTGACTTGATTCGAATCGGTATCAACCCATACTGGACGCCGACTGGTATAGATCTCGGTACCGGTTCGGCGAACCTTGGGTCACAGAGGTAAGCAGCCTTAACCCCACATGTGAAGAGGCTGTTTTCATGTTTGAAATCCATGACACCCAGGTCATGATGGAGCAACCTTACCATTGTGCCAAATCTCACCCTCATTGTATATGAATCATAAGTTGATGGTAAATATAGGTTCAAGCCAGCTAATCCTATAAATTATTTGTTTTTTTGGTGCCATTTTTATTCATTCTGATCATTTCTTCATGCTTTTGTGGATCATATCATCACTATTGTTATGTTCATCCTTTTATAGTGAGCATAGTCGTTGAAACGTGTATTTCTCCAATCCTTTGTAATGCCTTCAAACATTGAATCAGGCAGAGCTAGCAATTTCAGAGTTATCAGGAAATGGTGCAGGAATAATAGCTGCTGCCAATACAGTGATCAGCACTTTTCTTCTGGTTTTTGTTGCTGAATGGGGTGATAAATCCTTTTTCTCCACGATAGGTAGTCTCCTGTTTTGCTTTTTTTAGGTTGCTTGAGTAACTACTAATATTCTTATGGATTTCATTCGACGCATTTTCTTTTACAGCGCTTGCTGCAGCTTCTTCACCTCTTGGTGTCATTGGTGGAGCACTGGCTGGTCATGCTCTTGCAACTCTGGTAAAAGCTGAAACATGACATTACCATATTCGGCTTTCTCTCGAGTTTCAGTTCAAAGTTGTTATTTACAATCTACTATGGAATTTCCTGCACCAGTCTTGCTCTTGCAATTGGCTATTCATGACGACAAGCTACGAAGTTCTGGATTGGCTTAATGAGTATTGCTTGGATTGATGCTTGTAGACCATGAAATCATGGTCTTAACTTTCTTCCCTTTTCTTTTCCCTCATAGTATCCATCTCGGTTATTTAGGTGTCTCCTATCATATTGACACAAATATGAGATTCTCTCCTTATTTAGGCTCATTACTGTTGATTGCGTACTGCAATGCCATTCTAATCCATTTCTCGATGATTTTATCTTCACATGATTGATTTAATTTCCTAAGGTTCCTCTGTTACAATAATTTGGAGACATCATTTCTTGTTTTACCAAATGAGTGGGTATAACTTGTGCACATACATCTTCTTCACTGGTATAATGATTCATATGAACTAGCTGATCTAATTATCATCTATAAGTCTTTTTGCCCTCAAGTTTCACTAGCATGCGGCAATCAGACATCATAAAAGCAAGATCTGTGCTCCCAAATATGAGAGAAAATAACCCATGTTTTCTGTTATTAATTTATATATTAATCCAAGAGGTACCTGCTCTGACATACTTATTGCATGGCCATGTTTCCGTGAATTCTCTAATCTCTAGAATAACTGTGCATTGTTGTTACTGGCGGTCTCTGTACTTTTAAGGCATGTAGTTTAATTTCAGGTTTTTCTTTAAGGTCTTGGGAAGCCAAACCTGATGTCCCCTATGCTAAATTGCAGCTTGCAGTCGTGGGGGGTTCTTTGCTGGGGACATTTCTCTCCGAGAAGGTTAGTTCAGAATTTACAATTTTCCGAAATGGATGGCCATGTAATGTTTATATCCTCAAATTCTATCATCATTTGCTCTTCAATGTGTTGAATAGTAAAGAATACTGATCCATGGTGCAGCAATTCTTTTTGATTGATTGAGTTACTGACTAAATACTAGCATTATAATAAAAAACAAACTTTATGACATAGAAAGAAAAGAGATTTTGTTCTGTATAAATGTCAAAAAATCACCAAAGTAAAACGTGAATGAAAACTGAATCAAGTTTTAAAATAATATTACTGGGAATTGTGCTGACCAAATTAATTAGAGTTGTGATGCTAATGCAAAGAAGAATGTTTGTGCAGCATCTATTTGACGCCAGCAACCATGTCATGAATCCATGTGCCTCTGTAATGCTTAGGCTCCATATCATGAATCCATGCTATAATACTTGAGCTAATTTCCACTTCCTACAAAGTGAAACATGGTCCTATTATCTTTATATGACATTTAAGAAACCCTACATGTCCTTAAGGAATATCTTTCTTCTGTGAATTTTCTCCACAGGGTAGCTTTTTTTTAAAATAATTAAAAAAAAGAAACAATTGTCTTGGTATTTAGAATTTACAGTTTTTCTCATTTATAGGTTATTGCATACATTGGAGGAACTCTCTTCCTTGTCTTTGCTATGGTAACACTAGTCGAGATAGTGAGCTAGTTGGATTTTCAACTTCTGTTGGCGAAGAACAGGTAAATTCAAAAATTAAGTATATTCGTGTAGAGCAAAGCATGCGTAGCTCAGAAATATCCCAGAAAAAGGACTTTTCTAATCTGACACTTTCCTACTGCACTATTAGGACCAACGCCATAAAGGCTACCGGAACTAAGACCGGTAGACAAATGCCACTTCAGTTAACTGATTTTCCTGTTCATAGTCGAGCTACAGAATCTCGTATGTTCCCACTGTTGAATTTCTTGGACACGTATCTCAAATGATGTCTCGATTTTGTATCAAATGTTCCCACCATTGAATGTTTTGGTCATGTAGGAGAGGACTTATTTTTCGTATTTTTGTTCTGAATGTCATAATGCTTGTATTCAGAGTTCGTCACTGCTTAAAGAATTATCTTTATACTGGATAGAAAAAGAAAGCAATATCTTAGTTCCTCAAACAAATTGGATTTTATGCAAGTTATGATTGTGCTCGATGACTCCTCATAAGTTCTTTTCAACGTGAACAATGCTTCTGGCATGGAGGTTCGTTTTCACCACATTATATATATATATATATATATATATATATATATATATATATATATATATATAATGTGGGGGGCAAGATGGTTAGGTGAGTATTTAGTTCCCAATTTTTCATAGTCAGAAATAATGAAGGACTTCTCGAAATGAAAATTAGAACTATGGATCATGATTGAAGATATATAAAATAATTAGAAACTATTTTTTGAAGATTTTGTTGCCTCCGCATCAAGCCAGCGTAAATTGACTCTGATATATATATATATATATATATATATATATATATATATATATATATATATATATATATAGAGAGAGAGAGAGAGAGAGAGAGAGAGAGAGAGAGAGAGAGAGAAGTTGGGGGCAAGATGGTTAGGTGAGTATTTAGTTCCCAATTTTTTATAGTCAGAAATAATGAAGGACTTCTCGAAATGAAAATTAAAACTATTGATCACGATTGAAGATATATAAAACAATTAGAAACTTTTTTTTGAAGATTTTGTTGCCTCCGCATCAAGCCAGCGTAAATCGACTCTGAGCAAGAGGAGGACCGGCCCCAACGTCAGTAAACCTTAATTTATCTGAAACTTTGGAGATTCTCTATAAGAAAGCCAAAGTGTACTCGACTGTGGACTTGAACTAGAAAATAGTGTCTGGATTAACTCTGAGAATGACAAGCCGTACTTCCGAAACACCTAAGGGCTCGTTTGGTTCGCGGGAAAAGAAGGAGGGAAAGTGTGGTCAACGGGAAAGTAATGAGATGCCTCTTGTTTGGTTGGAGTTTTCAAAGGAGAGAGAAGGGAAAGTTGTATTCCCATGGGAATGTGATTCCCACATTTCATGGGAAAGTCTTTCCCATGAGAAACATGGGAAAGTTACTTTCCCATGAGGCGGGAATCACTCCATTTTTACTTTTTCCCAAAAAGTCCCTTCAGCATTAAAGAAGCATTAAAGAGGCATTAAAAATCTAATTTTTATTAAGGGCATAATAGGAATTATATATAACTTTCCTAGAAAAGTGGATGGCCAACCAAACATAATCACCTTGGAAATTTGTCACTTTCCCATGGTCAACCAAACATGCCAAAAGTATTTTCCTAGGCATTCTCTTCCTAGGAATTTGTTTCCTAGGAAGGAAAATGCTTCCCGCGAACCAAACGAGCCCTAAGTGCCGTCACAGCACCGCATATTGTTTTCCAACTTCCAAAATTTCTGGCAAGGCCAGCCTCGAGTTCAGGCATGATGCATTTGAACCAAATATTTAAGCTATGTTCCACGCGAAACAGTTTGGGCTTTGACGTTTTGGGCTGATTTAGGCTCTTGGGCATGAAGCACGTTCCTCAGCCTAGTGTTTCAGAGTTGGGTTCTTTTGATATCCGTAACGATAGTTGATGTATTAAGTTAAATGTTTTCCTAATGTGAAAAGAATAGCTGCAAACAACTTATGATACATCGGATTGTTTTCTACCAGGGAAGCTGCTTGGGTATCAAACTTATTCCATTAGTTTCTGATAGAAATCGTCATTTTGTAACTATAATACCATATTGGCTGCTCGCCATCACTGCATCCTTATCTCCGCCAGTTGCTGCATGGAATCGTGCATCAGTGGAGAAGATAAAGAGAGGGATGGGAAAGGAAGGGGTTGAGGGGAATTACTGCTCAAACAAAGGAATCCTGCCCATGGCTAGTTTTTTATAAATAGCCCAGCCGGATCTTGTGCTGACCTGGCTCGGGCTACAGCAGTCCTAGCAATCATAACCAGGATAAAAACAACATCTGGCAGCACAATCCTTCACATGATGACCCATGCAAATCTGACAACCAGCGCTCATCAAGGAGCATCTGTATGCATTATTACTATCTTTAATCTTTGTTGTACATCAATTGATTGATGCAAGGAGAATAAGTATGCATTATAAATGTTAAAGATTCTTTTTTGGATAGGAAGCAAGATCAACAATGAAGACAAAAGGAGGAAGAAGTAAATGAAGAATGTGAGGTTGCTACTCTTTTTAGTGTAACAGAGGATATATTTAAGTATTTCTATATGCATGTACATATGCATATAATATATAAAATTATTTGTGTATGTGTATTTATGTGTATATGAATAAATATATGTATATATGTATACAACCGCACGCGCACACATGTAGAGAGAGAGGTAGATTAAGATGCGATAAGTAGATTTTTACTCTAGTTAGACTACAATTGGACGATGATGGTCCAACGTTGGTTATGTGTCATTGGATATGATGTAATATCTTTGAACTGTTTGATTTGAAGATCGCAGCTCATATGTCAAAGTAATCAAAAATTGGATGGTATAAATAATACGAAACAATAAATATTTTTTGACCGCCTTCAATCTATTTCCTGTGACATACCATAGCCTCATTCAATTTGCTAGTGATGTTCTAGACAAGCTGCCTTATCTTAATTTCTTGATTATTTTATTTTTTTTGGTTACTTCTTGCTGCACCTTTGGGTAGCCCGCACTAGCCTTCTCTTTCGTGCTATGAGGGAGCCTCGTTTGGCCATTACTTCGTTTTCTTTCTACTGAGTTCTGAATACTTCTCTGTGAGTAGGGTTTGCTTCCTGCAGTGCCTTTGGTTACTTCTTTTGGGAGCCTGAGATACCACCGAGTCACGTCCCTCCAATATTCTACACCTTACTGTTTTTTTTTTTTTTTGTCAATGACGGTAGCGAAAAAGATGATGAAACCATCGCGCTGTGTCCGCTACGTCCGTCTCCGCTCCGCTCTTCCCTTCCCACATATCTCAAAAGCCGATCGGACGATCAACGTAGATCGATGGTTCTTTCGTACGAAAACGTTCCAGAGCCCCGCATCATAACTTTTTCACTTGACTTTGGCTCTTAAATATTGAAATATGCATGATATTCTTCTAAAATTAATATTTATATATATTCTCATTAAACACTTTACTTAAATATTTAATATTCTTCTAAAATTATATTCTTCTAAATATGCATGATATTCTAAAATTAATATTTAATATCTTAAATATTCTTCTAAAATTTTATATATATATATATATATATATATATATATATATATATATATATATATATATATATATATATATATATACACACACACACACACCATATTACCTGATGGGGGTAAAATGGATCGCCCAGCCCACAGCTAAAAAGCCATCCAATTTTGGCCCAATAAATATCAACGCCAACCGATTGAATCCTCGCTTCGGCCCAGAGTTAGCTTGACTTCGGGACTCCGCCAAAAGCTCTACCAACTTCAGATATTCGCCGACCCATCCCGACCAAGCTCGGAGCGCCTACCTCAGCAGTACGCCCCGACCTTCGAGCTCGGGCGCTCCACCGAGCATATCTCGAAATCCGGAGGGCCGAGCTACTTTCAGCATCCGTCAAGCCGACCTCGTCAAACACATGATGTGACCTTCCTACGAGCTCGGCCTCGCCAACGACCGCACCCATGTGCGAGCCTACGCCCACTTACGTGGCCGTACATTACAACACTATCATGCCGCGTCTCTATAGCCAGCCTTCAACGGTCAGACGACATCTTGACTACTCCGACATACCCTACTATGACTGTAAACATCCTACCGTTCTCAAGAACGGGCAGTACTGCACGCCACCAACCAGCCTAAGCTGCGTCCATCCGGCTCAGAACCACGCCCCCTCATGATAAGGGCTGACAGTACCTTTGCCACCTGGGCCACTCCACCGGGACTATAAATAGCTCGATCAGGTAACTTTTAAGGGACTTTTTGGCTGGACCGAATTTACCCCACTCTAACTTGATCGTCGGAGGGACCTCACCGGAAACACCAATGAGGCTTTGTGCAGGTCCACGACTATCGCACAGGAGATGACTCCCGTCTTCTCCTTCCAACCACCGGCAGCTTCCTCGACTCCACTGGCGTGGTCACCCTCAGGCCAAATTTGAACTACAACACTACCTAATGCAGTTAGAAGTTAGCGGTTGAAAATTAAAATATTTAAAGTATCCTTAATGCATAAGCATACAAAAAAAATATTTATAAAGGTATACATGTAAATAATAATTTTGCAAGAATATTGATGCAATTTTATATTTAAAAAAATATTGAATTTTTGCAAAAATATCCTTCTAAATGTTAGAATTTGCATGAATATCCTTCTAAATTGATATTTGCGTGCATGCCTTCATAAAATACTATTTTTTGCAAGAATACCTTTATATAAAAATTCAGCTAACATCATTAGCCAAAATCATATTTATTTAAATTAAAGATTAATTAAAATTATAAATTATGTTTTTACTCCGAAATGGGTAACAGGTTAATATGTCTCGCAAGAGCTAATGTCTCTACCTTCTTTGAAAAATTTTCCAATCTTTCTCAATTCCTCTCTTTCACTTCTACGTCTAGAATTAAAACCATTCCCTCGACTTCCTTCTCCACCATAGGTAGCCCTTCTCTCTCTTCCGCTCCCCAGAGTTCTTGTTATCGGAATTTGAGTCCCTCTTATTGCCACTGAAATTCTTCTTTCATTGTATCCTTTTTCACGTGAAGTTGATCAAGTCCCGCTATCAGCTTTATGGATTATTTTAAAAAAAGTATTGTGAGAGATTTGCAATATTTATTTTTTAGTGTATGGAATTTGCAATGTTTATTTTTTAAGGCTAGAAAATTTTTCATGTGCAGGTTGGTGGCCAATTTAAAATTGTGACAGGATGAGTTCTATATACTAGATATTTTCTTTTTTCAAAAAATCAAAGCTCTAAAAAAAAATGAAGGGGTGATCTTCTATCACATGATTGCGGAGATTATTAATAAGTCAAAAGGGTTTTGAAGTCCTTTAATGATTTTGTTCAGGACAATTAATGTTGTTCTTTCACCCATAAGCATAGCAGTAACGAGAAAGTTTGAACATTGCAAACTATTGTGTGCCTTTAAAAGATTCTAATCCTTTTCTATATTTTGATACATATCCTTATATATGCATCTATAATAATAAGTATTACAAGCAAGTTTATGGTCAGGTAAGATTTAGTGATTTGTTATAAATGGAGAATAAAGAAGAATAAATATATAATTAGTGAAAAAACTTTCGTAACTCTTTTTTTATTTTAATCGTTGAATCTATCTTTTTAATGAACAATATTTTCATAGAAATCATTGACGAGAAAGCACTAGACTAATCTTAGTGTTAAAACAAGTTGAAATAAATAAAATTAAAATTAAAATTTGTTACATGCAAATCCTATTAAATATGTAAAATTGCATGAATATCTTTACAAAATTACTATTTGCATGTATATATTTATAAATGTTTCTTTTTATATGTCTACCTTTTAAGAGTATTTTAGTCATTTTAATTTTAAACTAACGTATTAGATGGTGTTGGTGAGAAGAAAAAAAAAAGATATATACAAAAAATGTATTTTATAAAAATATACATATTATTTTTAAAAAAAATATTTATATAAATTTTAATATATAAACAAGTATATATATAATATTATAATTAGTATTTGCTGCCGCAGAATAAAGCAATTATAAATTGGATAAGATTAACCCCGACCCTTATCCCCAGCGCCACCACGAAGGGAAGCGAGTGATGGCTTCCAGTGCGTGCGCCGCCGCCCTCTCCCCGTCCTCCGCTGCAGCCACTCTCTCTCCCCCCAATCGAGGCCCCACCCTCGCTTTCCTCCACAGGAAAGCCCGACCCTTCTCCCTCTCCGTCGACCGCTCCTCGACTTCCCCAGCCCCTCTCCTCTCCGCTCCTCCCCTGGTCTCTCCTTCCACTTTGTTCTCCCGGAAATGGAAATTGTCGGCGGCTCCCGAAGGATCGCCGGAGGAGCCCGAAGAGCCGTCGATGCCGGAGCCCGTCGAGGCCCAGATAGCCGCCGCTGCGACCCCCAAGGGTGAGGACGTCTTCGCGGTCATAATGGTGAGCCAAAAATTGAAGCTTTGTATGAATCTTTTTTGAAAAATCTCTCATGTAATTTGGGCATGTATGTTTAACTTACTTGTTGTTGGTTGCCAGGTTGGGTCGAGGCAGTACATTGTTTTCCCTGGAAGATTCATCTATACCCAAAGGTTGAAAGGAGCCAATGTCGATGATAAGGTTAGAGCTACGCCTTCTTGGTAATCGGGAATGAGTATTTCTTATAGGCTTGATTCAATGTCAATCGCCTCAAAATGTTGGTTCCAAACATGAGTTTGCATGATCAATTTTAGGTTTTGTATGTTCACCATGGAATCGCATCGAAGGCATCATAATGAGTGGCAGATATGGCACCCGTGATGTTTTTATATGAATTAGTGAAATATTCTTGGATTAGGCACAGTAACAAAGTTGAAATTTACCATGATTTTGCGTTTTCTTTATTTTTTTAAAAAATTTCTGTAATATTAGAGATTTTTACAACCTTGCCTTCTAACATCAGTTGTTAAGGAGATTGTTTATGTATTACTCCCATGTTTAACAGGTAGAGTTGAATGTTACCCGTTTCTTTTATTGTAAAAAAAGAAGAAAGAAAGGTAAGATGGGGACTGTATGACCTTGCATGGGTGAGATTCTTTGTGGATCAAAAAGAGAATAAAAAATCAAAGATAAAAGGAGGAAGAAGTAAAAATACAAGGCAAGGTTGCTATGCTCCCAGTGCATTAGTGGGGGTTAAAATATCCTCTTTAGTTTGATTTTGGAAGGTCTTCTAGGCTTATTTGTTTTGTCATGTAATCAGATTAGTCTGGTTTCTGAATCAATAGATGCTACTTCATTGGCCAGAATATTTCAGGACTTGTTTATGTTAATAACAAAGGTATCAGGTTGACTCACTTTATGGTAAAAGGAGCAGGGAGTGTAGAGGCTGAACTTTGTGCCTTCGCACTCAGTTTGACAAATAGGATGTGAGTATTTTGGGATCTAGAAGAGGTGAGACACATTTTGAAGCAAGAAGAAAATCTGCAACTATTTTTGAGGAAAAGAATTTTGATGTTTGTGTCTAACTAGGTTTTATTGAAGTAGATGGTGTCTCCTACAAGCTAGCTGTCCATGTTAGACTTTATTTTCATTAAGCTGATAGGATCTAGTCATCACTTCAAGTTGTTATTTGATTTAGAGGATACCTAGTTCATGCTGGGAATTGGATAAAGGTGTCCAGCTGGTTACTGTACGTTATATATGGGGCGGAGCTATCTTTTTTCTGATTCATCTGCAATGAAACAGGTCTTACTTACTAATTTATCTCCCTTCCTTATTTATGGAGTACATTTAACATACACGCGCGCGCGCGCACACACACAGAGAGAGAAGGTGGTTTATGGTTGTCTTAGGTTGTTCGTCTGGCCATTTGCATTTTTACTTGATGATCTCTTTTAGATATAAATTGAAATCTAATCTCAAAACAAGATCCCTTTTGGAATTAAAGCAAGCAATTTGTGTGTGTTTTCCCTCACAGGAGCTGACAGCTGCTGGACAAAATGATGCTTTAAGAGGATGGAGAAATGCTGCAACCATGTGGAAATGCATTAGGTTTTTTCTTATCTAGGATATGTTCGGATTGTGGGTAAGGTTTCAGGATTTAGTGTCAGTATCTGACCTATAAAAAATTTACAGTAGAATCTTTAACCAAAAGAGAAAAACCTAGAACTTATAGGCTGCTTGCATGACTTTACCCCATGAGATAGGATGGAGATGTATTCGTTCAATCTGCTTCTCATGTGTTGGTTTTGCACAGGTATTATCTCTTATGTAGAATCAGTCTCATGGGAAACTTGCCATGCCAGAGTGTTTTTTTTTTTTTTGTTGCTAAAACAGGCATTTCATACATCACGGGTACGAATACACCCAATAGAGTCAGAAAACACAAAGTCCCGAAGTGCTCCAGGCAACTCTCTCTCTCTAGACCATAGGGTACCTCCTGAGTGGCTTGCAACATATACCGCCACCCAGTCGGCCGCCCCGTCGGCCTCACGATATACATGCATGGCCTGTAATGTGACCTCCCTCGCCATATCCCAAATGTTACGGAGCAGGGGGTGAACTCTCCCATAGCTACTCGAGCCCTTTCGGACTCAGCTAATCACAGTGGCCGAATCTCCCTCCAGTAGAGTGCCATTTCATGCCAGAGTGTCTATAGAGTTCAACTTTTGAACCCTTTGGTACTTTCTCATGGGAACACTTGGTGTACAAAAACTAAGTGTTTATTTTTTAAAGTATGTAGAGTCTCAAACTATAATGAATAGATGAAATTTAAGTGTCAGAGCATTATTAATATCATTTGTAAAATGACATGCCATGTTGTTGCCAAGATTATTGACAAATCAAACTTCTTAAAAGGTGAGCTGTTATCGTAACTCCATCTAATATATGGCTTGCTCTGTTATCTTTACCATAAACTAACTTCAAGAGCCCTTTAAATTCAATCTGCTGTCTTTCAGGCTCTGTCAATTCTTATTGAAAGTTGTTTCTCTTGATAACTAGTTAATATTATACCCATTTGACCGTGTGTGATGATTCTATTTGCAGATTATCCTAAACAAAGTATTGCTAGTTGGAACTAGGACAAAGACATATATCGGGCAGCCAGTTGTAACCAATGCTGCAGTGCATGCAGTAGTTGAAGAACAGGTAGCCCTCTTCCAGCAGTTGATGTAACTTCAAAAGCAATCAGTTGCTTGACTTGGAACTTTTCTTTTAACATAGGGTTTGGATAAAAAAGTTATCGTTTTCAAGTTCAAGAAGAAAAAGAACTATCGAAGGACGATCGGCCACCGACAGGTATTCTTGGGCATCCTGATCACAGCAATTTAACATTATTAATACTCGAGCTTTCTCCTGACACAAAAAACAACTTCATTGTTTGTACATTGTGCCAACATAATTTTGAAACATGCTAGACATTCTGGTGTTCAAGTTGATTAACTCTTGGATAACCTATGCAGCCTCGCACACGGATAAGGATCACCGGCATCACTGGGTATGAAGACTTCCCATTCGAGACATTGCCTGAGATGGTGCCTGCTTAGGATACCTACAAGGGTGAGCACCAGTTCTGTAGCATGCAATGATTTTGAAGCTGGCCGCTTGAATGGGCACTAGTTTGCAGCTTATGTCATCAATCGCAGAAGTTTTAGACATGTGAATGCTTGTCCTTTTGGAGGCCGAAATGATTTTCTGTTGTAGCCGGAATTGAATTTCCAGAGGACTGGGTAATGACTTTGTTAATATGTTGTACTAAAGCTGATTTTACATTTCCTAAATCCACATTCCCTCTGGTTTCCAAGATGCAAAACCCATCAAAGCTGCCATGAAATGAAATTAGTCAGTGCCTCAATTTTATGATTCTCCATGATGTTTCCTAAATGATTGTTGGGGAGCCAAAAACTTTGCAAGCTTATTTTTGAAGTAAAGTAATATTTCGTCATAATATTTATTCTTAGAAGTCATAACAGTGTTGTATAGCATCAACTATTTTCTATTTTCAATTATATCATAATCTACCTAATTATCTAATTATGTTCTTGTCTTGTGATCATTGTTGCTGGCGTTGTTGCATAGTCTGTATGATACATTAATATCGCTATCTTGGAACATTAATTCCCTGTGGAATAACATTTTTAAAAGAGTTCAGCTGCAGCTAGTTTGGCTGCTGTATGATGCTCCTAACATTGTTGCACATCATCTATGATGGTTGTAATGCACAGATATAACAAGAGCTATTTCTTGTTCTTTATGTTGATAAAATCATTATTGCGAACTCAAAACCACCATCATAGAAATCTTAGGTGATGTTATAGAACTTTACTGTTGCAATAGAGGTGGACTAAACTTGCTATAGCAGGACCTAAGATAGTGTTATTTAGAGCTAAGCTGTCTTGAACTTGTGGGCACTTTGAGCTCGATTACCGTATGCTAATGGCAAACATGAGCACCGCATGACTATAATCTTCATTTGATTCAAGACTTTTATTTTTAATCCGCCGATTAGTCTTGCCTGCATTATTAGACAGAAGATTAAAAGAAGGGATGTATTGATGTATGAAATGCCCGTTTCAGCAAAAAAAAAAAAAAAAAAAAAAAAAAAAAAAAAAAAAAAAAGGAAAAAAGAGGAGGGATGAAAGCACTTTCACTTTTGGTTGGTTTGTTCAAATGCTTTTTCTCTTAAACATCAAGAGTCAAATATTTGTTAAAGCGTGGATTATTTTCAGAATCCTTGCTCGGCAAAAACTCTAGTCTTATTTTTCACTTCTACGTTCGCTGGAACTGGACTCGAACCGACAAAAGTCAGACTAACATTTTGTTTTTTTATTATATAAAACGAGTATATGTATATATATACTCTTAAGAATTAGAAAAAAAATATATTTAAAAATTGATGCAGAAGACGTGTAGAAGTATCTCATAGTGATGAGCACTACTCACCAAGTTCAAAATGCCCGAGTCACCATCTTTGGTTTCGTGGCTTGACCCTACCAAATATAGCATCACCTGCCGTAGACTTGAGAGGTAGGCTTCGTAACGTAAGATTCGAGTCCACACGCCCAGGCTACTCTAATGCTTGTTTTCTTCGCTCTCAGGGATAATATTCTTCATTCTTTTATACATTTATTGCAAGACTAAGAAGACCATAGTTTGTCTGTGATAGAAACAAGAGGAAAAGTCGACTCTGCGCGACTTCTGGCACGTGAGGAAAGGGGATGGGGATCTGAAAGCACTTTCGGAATCCCTGATGAACGCGTGTAATCTTGGTAAAATTCTAGTTTTTGGACGTCAGATTTAGAATGCAATATTGAGTCCGCATCGGATTGTGGCAACTGACAAGACGTTTTTGGAAAAAAATAAAAAATAACAAATTTTCTTCAGTGACTCACAATGCTCGCCCAAAGGGTCAATCAAACTGCAAATGTGAGTTGGCTAAAGCAAAGGAAAAGCTATAACACAGCTGAGGGACTTTTTTTCAGTAAGGTTTTTATTTAATAAAATAGTTTATGATTATATAGTAAGAAATCTCCTCCATACAGCATTGTCATTACTTTTATCTAATCTTTTCCTACTTACATAAAAGATCTTATTCTACTTTACATAAAAGCTTATGTCTCCTTTAGTCCTTCCTCTTAGATCCTGATAGGCCTTGTGTGGTTGGAGGGTCAAAAACTTTTTTAGATTATTTCGAGATGATTGTTAAAAACTTTGAAATAGCCTTCTATTCCTTCTAAAAGCTAAAAGAAGCCTATAGGGAAAAAGCTCCATTTTGGCGAAAGTACTACTTGAGAAAACAAATAATGGTATTTCTATTTCCATAAATTTTTGTAGAGATGAGAATATCCATGCTAATTTTTCATAATATAATATAATATAATAATATACTAACATTATTATTATATTATGTTGTTGTTGTTGGAAGTCTCCTTTCTTTTGGTAGTTTGTAATGTTGAGAGGGGTTTTAGTCCCACATTGCTTATGTAGAGTTTTTTAGATAGCTTTATAAGCATTCATATCCTACACATGATAAAATGACTTTTTGGTGGGAAGTTGTAGAGAGAAAGTCATTATTATATTAATCAAAGATTGGCACTTGGACAAGTGGCACGTGGCACATGCACGTGTAAAATAAAATGTAGATTGGCAGTTTTTATCCGTTTTGCACAAAATAACCGCATGAGCAATTATGTTTTGAACAAATACTGTTCCAATAGTTATGTTGGTTCAGAGTTTAGTTCAGGGTTATAATTAGCCAATGTCTTTCACAGATTAATACAACTTCTTCTACAAAATCTTTCATTCAGTTGTTATGAGGAATCCTAGTTTTGTTGGCTAGGATTCTATTTCGATTTTGTTATATCTTGGAGCGAATTTGTTGGATCACCAATAGCAACATAGTGGGGGACAAAATTCGCTTAAGGACAGTGTTAATTCACGCTTCAAGACCAGTTTCAAATACTAGAGATCCTCTTGATTCAACAATTGTATAATAATATTATAGTACTGCAATACTATCATTTTATTATATCAAAAAATATTATAACATAATAGTATTGCATAAGTATTATTATATTTTTTATTATAAATATAAAAAAATATTACTTGTTATATTATTTAGAATAAAATATAAAATTAAATAATTGATAAGTTAAAAATACTTTATAATAATGGTTTTTGATAGTATAATAGCTAGATACTTAAAAGCACTATATAATATTTTTTTATTGTCATTTTTTCATACTAAAAGTGCTTTCTCAATTTAGTTACCAAATATATTGAAGTTTCACAATAACCAAAAAGCAAATAACTTTTAATTAAAAAGATTTTACTAGCAAAAATTCTACTACTCAAAGTCCTATAAATGAAAGCTCTACTACCTATAGCAATACCAAACTAAATCTTATTATTATATTATTATATTATTATTTTGACAATCTCTCAAATGTTCCTATCTATCCACTATATATGGAGATATGCTATAAAATTACTCCATAGCCTTGACCTCCTACAACAAGAGTCACGGTTGGCAGTTTATCCAAACAAAGGTAGTCTCCTTCCAAGAAGAGGATAGGCAGCATCAAGAAGATGGCAATTTCTAATGCATTGCTAACAAGACTCATGCAGATGATTTGACTTCTAAATCCAAAGTAGGTGGGACAAAATGGTCAGCCATAGATGCAAACCTGCTACGTAATGCTTAAGGAAAATAACTTACTGTGAACCTTCCTTTATGTTACAATATGAACCCATTTTGTGCAGAGGCAGCATATAATCTTTTTAGTGCAACGGTTGTTCAAAATAATCTAATGTGAGTTTAACCAGTAGTATCAAGAAAAATAAAATGGCTTAAAGGTGGGGGCACAGTATCAATATCTGACCATAAAACCTCTTTCGAATAAATTTTTTTTTTTAAATTAAGAAGAAAAAAAGAGAGAGGAAATCTTGCGATAAATACCAGTCAGATTCTAATAACCTTTAGCGGAAGAGCGTCGACCCAGAGGACGACATTTCAGAGGCAGGGGATTCGTGGGGCCCGCACGTCGGGACGCATAACCTGTAGCAGCGCCGAGGAAAAGAGACCGAAAAAGAGACCCGACGCCGCAGCAGCGAGCACCCGCGCCGACGAACCACGAACCTACCGCTGACTCTCGTTGCGTGGGGCCCAACCAGGCTGACGCCAAGGATGACGTGTCATTGCCTCGGGGCGGCCCCTAACCACCCGGCTCGGAAGGCTCGGGTCCGCGCAACAACGCCGACGTGGTATTTTAACACATCAGTCCATGACTTCCTTCCAAATCTCAAATTAGTTTATTTTTCTGCCTTAAATACCATTTCAACGGGACAAAATGATCCTACCGCTCCAAGCGTTTAACAAAAATGATTCCTATGTGCTTCATATATTTTTTTTAATAAGAATAAAGTCATAACCGTAGCCATCCATTGTTAAAAAGGTATACCGAAAAATAAAGAGGTAACCGGTGATGAAAATAGAATCCAGCAACAACAATGGCAATGGCGTCGCTTTCTTTTCCACCAAATTTCCATCCATCCTTAGCCTTCAGATTGCCACTTCCAACTCCTCTCTATCACCATTTGTGTTAGCCTTTGACAACCTCCACACCCCTCGCCGTCCAAGCCAACTCAACCTTGCCAATCTCTTCTCCTACTCTGATGACATATACCGCCACTTCATTCCTTTAGCATGCTTGACGATGGCATCTCCATTAGTTTTATCGTTGGATGGATCATGCTTGACTTTGACAATTCGTGGTGTCCCACCTAGGGACCTCATCATCCCTCTAAAGAAGATGGCTAAGGCTATTGCCAGATTGATGATGTCCCATCTAAAGACCTCATCATCCTTTGAAAGGAGATAGCTAAGGCCATCACTAGGTCGGTAGATCCCTCCCAGCTTGGGTGGACACCATAAAGAACGTTTTAGATCATCGGAGGAGTAGCAATAACATGTTCACTAGTGTTGATGACGACCAATTTCTCGTTAAGATCGGAAGAGTAATTGGGGTTGGGTAAAAAAAAATATAGATTTTGATCCTTTATTATCGACTATCCAATATTTTATTTTGAGACTTGATTCTCGAATCTATGGCTAAGATCGGAAAAGTTAGAAGCACCGCAGCAAAATTCTTTTAATTATTATTTTATTTGTTATAACACGAATTTCTTTTATTATAAATTCCTTATTGTGACATTTTGAATAATGAAAAAGGTTTTGAAGAATTTATATAATGATAATAGATAAATTAACGTCATATTAAAAATAATTAGTAGAATTAACAAAGCACTTGTTTGTCTCCCTGATCCAAACGTTTAAATTAATATTTTTTTGAAAGAAGAAAGTGACTATGTTGGAATTAGGTTGAGCAAGGAGGACTCATGTGTCCATTTCTTTTTTTAATATAATGGTTTTTCCGGCCACTTGCGCTGGTTTCCATGGTTCTACTGTTTTTATCCGGGAGCTGGGGTTTTTCTTATCCTCTTGCTTTCGTTTTGCCTCGTTTCTCTCTCTCCCCCCGTGGCTCTGGTTCTTGCTCCCGTCCAGGAGAAACCCTAGTCCCCATCGCCTCGCTTGGGATCTCAAGCTGCTCGGGTTCTTCGATTCCTTTTTCTTGGAATCACCGATGCCAGGTGCGGCCCCCTTCCTTTCCGTCTCTCTCGCGCCGCCGGCGCGATCTGTGTATTTATACGGGTTCCTGCTCTCTTTTGATCTTTGTTGCTCGGTTCGGCGTTCCTTGGAGGTAGCTCGTGTTCTGACGAAACTTTCGCGTGTCATATCTCTGTTGGATTGAAAAATCTTGTTCGAATTTCGTGTTCTTATTCGTTAAAATTCCTTCTTCCTTCTTCAAAACTCTGGCTTTCGCTTCGTTCTTAGTTTTTTTTTTTTATATTTGTAATCTTTTTTTCGTCGGATTGTCTAGAAAACTTTGGACTCGATACATGAACCCTTGCGGGATTCGTGTTTTTATAATTAAAATCCGATCGATGTTCTGGGATTGGTCTGTTTGCGCTTGTAATTTCTTGATTCCTGAGGGTTTTACTTGGTTTTTCTTCTTTTTCTTGTTTTTATTCCGTTTTTATGTTTGGTCTTTGAAAAAAGCCGTCACATTTTGCTCTAGAACAAGGAAAAGCCTTCATCTTTAGGTGAAGGTCAGAGGCGTGGTCCGTATTCGGAGCGTAACCGTGTATTTCTCATTGCTGGTCAAGATACGGAAGGTAGTGGTATATAAAGGTCTAGTGAATCTGGAGTGCTATTTACAATATACATGCGTATAGTTATAAAATTTATAAGTAGTATGTTAATTTATTGGCTGCACCTATATTTTATGTCACGGACAAATTAAAAGCTATTAACCTTGCCCTTTCTCTTACTATTTTTCCTCATGCAGATACATCATCATCAGTGGTTTTGTGCACTGAAACATAGGTAGTCCGTGAACCTTGCGCGTGGCTTGAGGTTTGTCTAGCTCTCACAAGGACGAGCTACTGTCTTGGTCTGCATGCTGTTTCCTTCCAGTAGGTGGATCCCTCCAATAATCTCGCTGATCTACCATCTGTTTATATTAGTTATTTTTAGGCATTTTTTTTTCAAAGCCTTGCTTTGAGTGACTGGAACTTTTCATCAATCTAATTTGGTAATTTGATATCTGGATGGATTTGTCAGATCAGATTCGCGTGCTTATATAGCTTTTAATTTAGACAAGTTCTCTAATCTTGGGGCATCATATGCGTTTCTGTTCCTCCATGTTTTAAGGAATATATGTTCTCTAATTGCTGACGTTATTCTAATCATGATTCCTACTGGAATCACTGACTAATTTCACATCATCTGTTTATCTACTTTAATGGTTCCAACGCTGGTTTAAATACTCATTTTTTGGTTTTTGTGTAAATATGCTGTGATTATCAGTTTCTCTGTATTTTGGTTAATGGACTGATTATTCTGTTGAGTTATCCTTATTTTGTTTTGAAAATTAACCTCTCCTAATCTGTTTCATGAATCCTGGTGGTAGTGATTTCTGTTATTCGAGAACCAAGGTTCGAAACTCAGTTTTAGTTTTGATATTGGTTGGGTCTAAATTGGTATTTGGTGCTTTCAGCTTCAGTTCCAACAATTTCTATTGATAGTTTTGCCAAACTAAAACATTAACTAAGATTAGGGAAATAAAACTAAAACGAAAATAAACTATATTAAGGATATAATATTGAAATCAAATCATTTGAAGGTGTGATATGTTATTTTGGACCTTTCGGAATTTCATTTCGTTGGCTTTGCAGTGAGATAATGGAAACATTATTTTGAAAATGTGATATTGAATAATCATAATTTGAGTATAATATATCATTTTGTACTTTTGATGATAATCTGGCATGGGACAATTGGAATGAATATAAGATCTGAGTTAAGATATTTCTTCTAATGCCAAAAAGCTCATTTTGCTGTCGATCTCTTCGGATGCAATGTTGCAGTGCTTCTAGTGTAGAGGTGTTTCCAAGATTGAAAAACTGAAGAAATGACAAGAATTGACATGCATAGCTCACATATGTAAATTTAGCCCAATAAGTTTGTCTCGGACATAAATCTGAAATCAGCCCAGTATTAATTCCACTTTGAGTGAAAGTTCAAAGCATATTGAGAACTCAAGCACCATAAGACTCCTACTCTATCTTCATGCCTCTCCCAAACTCTGCTACCTTCATTCTTCATGAAGAATAGGTTGATCCTTCTCTGTTTGCCTGTCCGATCCTAAATCTGCCTTTTCTACCTTTTAAGTGTTTATTCTCTGACCTCATCTTGCATGTTTTACGCGCACCAATCTACTGCAACCTGTGTCTGTCCATGGATAGGCCTCTTCATCTTAACAAATATGTTAATGGCTGTTTGAATGCTCTTTCTCCCTCTATTAGTTGTGCAGATCTATTAACATTCCATTTCTTCTGTGTCAATAAAACTAATTGACATCATTTTTTTATGCCTTTACAAATAATTAAATCGTTGGATCTTATCATCTAGACCCCATGGATTTCATAAATTTGCACAATACACATTCTAAAATGATTGAATTTCACACCAGAAGTGTGTGCATTCATGTCTGACTATTAGAAGCTAACAGATGCTTGATATCTTCAATTGGATAACCAAGATTAAAACTATGTGTAATACTGCAATGTTTCATGGGATAAATTTTGCAGATCTGACGACTGACATGTTATCTAAGCTGCTACTACTTTTTTAAATTTTCTTTATGTTTTACAATAAATTATTCATAACAGATAGTTCCTTTTTTTTGATATACAATATAATATTTCCCCTTTTTGTTGTGACAGAAGAACTACTTTTTTCTAATTTTCTTTCTCTCCCTCTCTCGCGGACACAGACAGAGATGGGAGACACACGTGGGCCAGCGTGCCTACGAAGATCTTGAGTTCCCAAATCATCTACACTGATCCTACAAACCATTACTCCAATTCATAGTGATGCACAAATGATAGAATACCTATATGACCCAGTCCCATGTTTGACATTTGTGGCGGTGACCTGCATGCGCAAATCAGTACACTAATTTGGTTGCCAAGGATCTAGTGCACATCCTTTCTCATTATTTGAGCAATTTTAATGCTTCTTATATTATGGCTCAGCTACCTTGTGTTAGACTTCAGATAGGATCAAGAATTATCCCATGTACGCCCCTTTTGTGTTAATTTTCATATATCAGTGCACCACTTTTCATTTTGAGATGCTGTGGACTTCCAGATTTCATGGTGTCGCTTCTTTAGAATTACTTGATGGGTTATCGTGTCATCATAGGCATCATATTTACTTCAAGTGATGGCTAGATCTGGTGAAAGAAAATGAATTAGGTCAAAGCTGCATTGCACATTGCAACATGAGCATCAAGCATATTGATTTTTTTAATATTAAGTATAAAAATCTTAAAGGAATTAATTTGTTATAAGATACTAGAGCGTTAATACTTGATGTTTTATCGCATGATCATAGGCGTCTTATTTACTTCAAGAGCTGGGTTAGATCTGGCGAAAGAGAATGAATTAGGTCAAAATTACATTGCACATTGCAATGTAAACTAAGGATTTTCTATATTACATGACTATCAAGCATATCAATTTTTAATATTTGGTATAGCAATCTTAAAGGATTTTTTTTTTTTTTAAGATCCTAGAACGTTAATAATTGGATACCTAGAGGCAGAAGTGGGTCAGATGGACATCGATTTGCCCATTGCTCAACCATATTTTGATCGAGTTCATAACTTATGTCTGTGAGGTCAGATATGAGTTCATAACTTATGTCTGTGAGGTCGATTTGCCCATTGCCCATTGGATAACTCATTCTGGTCTATGCATCTCCCATGGGGGTGGCCGTCGCTGCCAATATCCACAATGCACTAAGGGCGCACAGGGCAGCACAATGTTTTGCAAGGCACATGGTGGAGGTAAGAGGTGCACATTTCCAGGCTGCACCAAGGGAGCTGAAGGAAGCACACCCTTCTGTAAGGGGCATGGTGGAGGGAAGCGTTGTGCATTCCCAGGTGGTTGTTCAAAGAGTGTGCATGGTGGAACTGAGTTCTGTGTTGCCCACGGTGGGGGGAAGAGGTGTGCTGCACCGGAGTGCACTAGGAGCGCTAGAGGGCGGACTGATTTCTGTGTTCGTCATGGTGGGGGGAAGCGATGCAAGTTTGAGGGTTGTGGGAAGAGCGCTCAGGGAAGCACTGATTTCTGCAAGGCACATGGGGGAGGTAAGCGCTGCTCTTGGGGCCAAGCAGGTTCAGTTTTTGGTGCTGGTGGCCCCCCATGTGATCGCTTTGCCAGGGGAAAAATTGGGCTCTGTGCTGCACACACCGCCCAGGTGGAAGACCATCGTGTTCACGGTGGCCACATAGCCGAGAAGATGAAAGAGGTGGTTGTTGATCGAGACATGTTCACCAATATGGAAACTGGCAGGCAAAGTCAATCAAGTTGGAGTGGGCATCAGAAGTCAGCAATGCATCCTGTAGTTTCTCTTCCAGAAGGTAGAGTGCATGGTGGGAGTTTAATGGCAATGCTAACTAGTGATGCAGGTCTTGGGAGCCACTCTGGAAGCCAAGTCGAGAGTGTTAATTCTGAGCAGGGTGTACCACATACTTTTGCTCCCAACTGGTTGTAAGGACAAAGCAGTGAGACCTGTCTGTTCCCATTGCCGTGCTGTTTGATTTGGTTCTGGCACAGTATGCTCTGCTGTGGTGCTCAGGTTTTTCTTTTTTTAGCGACTCCATGTGTGGAAATAAGAAAAATCAAGCTTTTCTCGTTCATTGGTGGCTAGGACTTGTATGTAATTCGGTTGATTCCCCTTTTAGAGATAATAAGGGGGAAAAAAGGGTTTGGACTAAACTCATAAGGTGTTTAGTCAGCAAATTTAGTGTTTTAGGCACTAGTGTTTGGTTCAATAGTTTTATTCTTAACAAATTGTAGATATGGAGTCCTGTGAATACATAATCAACTGTTCGGTGCTTCATGTTGAAACATGCTAGACTAATGAAATTGCTACCTCTTTATGTGTGATTGTATCTTTGATGCGATATATTTTGTAACTGTAATTTTTTAACATGTAAACTAGCTTATCACCAAAATATTGTTGAATCTTCCACAGCACAGGGATTTAGCATCAGGCCTTTCAGGAGCAAGGAGATATCGGAACTTCATATCCTTTGCAGTGCAGTTTTCTGGCTGCATGATGAGATGGCTATCGCTTTCTGCAGCAGCATGGGCACTCCAACGGAATGCAGGTCTGCTCTACTAGTTTACAATTTTTTCTTATAGCGCGAATATTCTGTATGGTGCTTGTACATTGGTTTCATTCTGTCAAAATATCGGTACATGTATCACCCTTATGAACAAAATGCAAGCTTTTGGAGATCGAGATTCATGCGCCGCAGGGGTGGTGGTTAACCTAAACGACTTGTATAATATTTTTCCAACAAAGACCTGAAGGTAAATAATATTTATCTGTTTTTAATTGGAAAATATTTATCTTTCAATTGTACAGGTCTCTTCATGATGTAATCTACTATAAGTTGTAATTATTATTATTATTTTTTGTTTAAAATGGTCTTATGAGTAAGATGGTTACGTATCTCTTCTCTTAAAAGATGTTTGATGTTAATGTAATCACTTGTTTAAAATAGATAGCTCTCTGACCCCATATATACATATATATAAAGATAGCTCTGGCTCTTGACATTTTATTCTCTTCTTTAAAACCTTCCTCTATTTAGTTCATTTATTTCTTTAGCTATACAACATTGGAGAGAAGGATGAATACAATTAGGTGTCGAATTTCTCTAGTTACAAAGGTTCTTTTTGCACAAACCAAGAGAATAGCATTGCCACTTGGACGGTCCAGAGATTATCCTGCTGATGACGAAGTTATGAATTTTGAATCTGAATATTTTTGAAGCTGATGCACCCAAAAAGCCACCATGCTAGTTTTCCTTTACAATAATAAAGAAAATTTTGACCATTTTTAAGGCCAAAATATTGTCTATTGCTATTCTACATTTTATTGCAGTTGCATGATGGGCGGAATATTGAACGTTGAAGTACTCTCTATGATGGCCTTTTCCTCTTGTTGTTGGTGCAACATATAATCAACCATTACATATGTAGATTGATTTTATAATAGTTAATTATGGTGCGGTTGATTAGGCACTATGCTCATTATTTCAAAAGATCATCATAGAAATATATGAACACAAAATAGAACATGTTAGATATCAAGCCTAATCAACAAAGTATAACTAATGAAGCAAACTGAAAATAACTGCAACCGAACAACAAAAAGATACAGCCAGTAAATTTGGATTCCAAGAATGTGATAGATGGCAACGATGGTAATGATAATGGGTGGAGATAATGATTGATGGATGAAGAAAAGAGGGTTGGGTAAAAGATGACGATAGAACTAGTCGGATAATTATTTATGCGAGTTTAGTCCCTTCAATTCAATGAGAATCTTTAGGCTACATTCCACCAAGGCATCGAGACGAAGGATGACGGGGTCGAAAAGATGGCTTTAAGAAGAAATAAGTTAAGAAGCTGGATGAAAGTAGAAGAAAGATGATTTCTCAAGGCTTCGCCCACGATGGCACTCATCTTTTTAGGTTTTCTTCTCTTTTTTTTAATGGTTGTTGTCCCCTCTTTTTATAGCCCAAAATAGCTGAACAATCTTCCTAAAATTCTCCAAAACGATTTTTATAATTTTTCCACTAATCTTTATCCAATAGCTCATATCTTTCCTCTAACCGTTTATTACTGTCTCGTGAACAGTAACGGGTCGGGTTATTGTCCCGTGAACAGTAACGGACTAGGTTACTGTTCCGTGAACAATAACGGGTTGGGTTACTATTTTGTGAACAGGTCGGGTTACTGTTCATATGAACAATATTTTTTTTCTTCTTTTCTCTATGTTGTTTTCTACAGATTTCTGCATAATTTTGCATACTTATGTTGTATATTTTTTTTTTCTATTTTCTAACTTCTTTCCCACTTATTCCATACATTCAACATGTACAATTCTATTTCCAAAACTATCATCTATCCTCCTCTGTTCCTAGAGATGAGTGATGGCCGTGGGCATTGAAGAAATGTCAAGGCTCAAGCAATTAAGTGTGGTAGTTTGGAGTTGGGTTAGGCTTTCTATCATACATAGGTGGACCTTTTTTGCTTAGCAGTCTTAGTACATGACTTGACTAAAAATCCAAGCCTAAACATGGTTTTGGATGGAAAACACAGAAACAACAAAAAAAATGTAAACTATGTACAAGATGAAGTCCTGAGACTCCATCAGTTGTGGATAAAAGGGCAGTCGACTTGGTCTTTTTTACGCTTATATGAGAATTAATTCGTTGTTAAACCGGGCAAGGAATACTGGTTCCCAAAATACGGAGATGGTGATGGCCATTGGGCTGACACAGCCCATCTTCGAGCCCAGATACAACTTAAATGGACGTGCCAGGCGAATAAAAGGTTGGACTAAGCTCGAGCTCGAAGAGAAAAGATACGTGTAGTTGTTGTGAAAGACTAAATAAATAAATAAATTAGGGCAAACCAATAAGATTTCTATAGTCGCCTGTTTTCTTAAAAAGAGAGAAAAAAACAAATAAGATTTAGATACAACTATGAGAAAAATTTATGATACGTCGTCAGTGTAGTAAAAAAATTGGATCATTCGGGGTTTCAGTTGGCCGAATCTAGCTGGCTTCGCCTGAGTTGGGTTTTGGGCCTGGTTTTGGGCAGCCTAATAGTCTTAATCTGACCAAGCCCATCTGTTGCGCACTGTGTTTGCAAATGACTAGAGGGGATTCTTTTCAAGAGGAAAAAGAATGGGGAAAAAAAGAGTAGAAGGGATAGGTGTTGTATTAAGTGGATCTTAACTTACCAAAAGTGCATTTAAGTGTGACTTTGTCGACATGTTTACTCTATTAGCCATCAGCAATTGCTTTTAGAATTTTTTTTGCATATATACTCTCTTACTATTTACATATATATTTTCATAAAATACTTATTTTGTATGTATATTTTTTTTTACTCTCTTTTTTATATATGTACCCATACCATCTAACGTCGTTAAAAAATAAACGATTTAAAATTAAAATAACTGAAATACTCTTAAGGGTATACATGCAAAAAGAAAATTTTGATATGGATAGATATGCAAATAGCAACTTTATGGAGGTATTCATGCAATTACACATGTTTAGGAGGATATACATTTTAAAAAAAATCTAATAAAAAATAATCAAAATTCAGTAAAAATAACCATTAATAAAAAAATATAACAAAAAGGATTAAATCATGTTAATATCAACTTCTATAGAATAAATTATGTCACTTTTATAAAATTCTTGCCTAAAAAATAAACATCAACTCAGCATTTACAAATCGCTAAAAAATATTATACTAATTTAATCATCTATAATTAATTTAAATTTGATATGCTTTAATCTTTTAAAAATAATGATGTCATAAATTTCATAATGATAATTATATCAACATTAAATGAAGAATAGCATTACCAAAATAATCACCTAATATTCCAACTTGATTGAGTCTAAGATGTTAAAAAAGAAAATTAACAATGTGACTCAATCTTTTTTTGACTTGTTAATCCAACAGAATCATAAAAGACTTAGCAACTTTTCACCGATTATTAATTTTTTAAATATATTTTTTGAATATATACCCTTCTAAATATAAAAAATTGCATGAATACCCTCGTAAAGTTGCTATTGCGTATATAACCTTATAATTTTTTTTCATATCTACTCATAAGGATATTTTAGTCATTTTAATTCTAAGCCATTTATTTTTTAATGACGTTAAATGATATGGGTGTATATATATAAAAAAATCTATAAATAATATTCTTACGAAAGTATTTATATAATTTTATATATTTAGAAGGTATATATGAAAAAAAATCTTGCTTTTATTTCTGTAAAATTGCAACCCAGGTCTATCCCATCCGTGAGAAACAAGACGTGAGCATCAATCTGACCGCATGTTCGGAAGAGTATATTAATTTTTTTAAAAATAAAATAAATTAATTTTTTAAAAATTAGAATTAAATTATATTTACACCAAATAATTCAAAAAAAACTATATTTATATGTTTGAGATGTATTTTTATTTAATATTTTAATTGATAATTTAGCAGAACATTAGTGCATTTGGAATCAGAAAAAAAGTTTTACAATTAATAAAAATAATAAGAAACAGAAAATTTTTAAAAATAATTATAATAATTTTAAATGACAAGAGGATATAACAAAATATGAGCGATTTCGATTTTCCAAATAAGACAAACAATTTCACTAACATTATTTATTTAATTAGATGTAAATATAAACTTCATAAATAAATATAATAATATACGTCTTTGATAATTTTTTATAATTTATTGAAGACTTTTATGATTTATGATATTTTGTTAAGAATAGATTGCCAATAAATCAGATATTTACGCGTGGCGGACCAGAGGGCCCGAGAAAGCTCGAGAACGGAGCCGAACATTCTCCAGCGTCCACGTCGAGAAAGCTCTGGAAGGCGCGAAGGGTCTCGGGAACTTGGAAATAAATAGAGGGGGAGAAGCCTGCTCGTTCCCGTCGGAGAAGATCGCGAAGCTCCAAGGCGTCAAGAGAGAAGGTAGAGAAGAAGCAAAAGGAGAAAGCAAAAGGGTTTGCGGACCGCGTCGCACCGGTAACAAAGTCATTTGGTTCGTGGGATCGCTTGGAAGGTTACAAAAACAATCAAACATCCGCCTCATCTGTAAGTCCTTTCTCCCATTCCCTTTCTCACATCGCTCTTAGTTGCATTTGTCCCCTTTCATCTTTGAGTTGAGTAGTGTGGCTCGGAATTTAGTTTTCTGGAGTTATTTTCTTGATTTGGTTCATGAACGGAGAAAATGGTAACTTTTTGTGCTGTTGAATTTGTCTCGACGCGTCGAGACTAAGTGATTTCGGTTTTTTTTTTGTTTTTGGCATCTTCCTCTTCATAAAAATGTTATCTTGGGCAACTTTGCAACAGATAAAATTTGATTGATCCATTGAGGTATATGCCTCTCCAATTCAAACAAAATCTGCAACAAATGAAATAGGTCGCTAGGATCATTTTATCGACCGATATCCAATTGAACATCATGAAAGAAGAAACCAAACTCGAGATTGTCTTCGATCCTCTTACCGAAGTTGTTCTTAACTGGGGACTTAACTAGGGCCCTTACGAGTTATGCGACCATTGAACTCAGCGCCATAAATCTAATGCCTTATGATTACTTTATTAAAGTGAGATCACCCATTTGTTTTAAATTCTGAGGTATAATTCAAGATACCATCCATTTTGTCTCTAGAACGGTCAGGACCCTCACCTTTTACCCGTAATTAGAGGGCAGGAGGCAGTACCATCCGAACTAAGGTTTCATCGTATGAGACCGTGCCTTGTGAAGAGCACCATTTAATGTTCATTTTATCAAAATTCCAGGGAGGTTTGTGCCGATTTGTCTGTCTGTTTCCATCTCTGTTCCTTCTGTTTTGCAAGACGTCAATGGACTCTCCACTTTAATTGATGTAATTGAAGATGTTTGGTTACAGTCTAAAAAATATTTAAATTTGCTTATTTTGTTTTGTTTCCATCGCTTTGTTTGATGAGATCCCTGTCCTGCAGAGAATGTTCAGTTGCTGTTGGCTGTCTGCTTAGCAGGTCTCACTTTTGCACTCTTGTATTGCTTCTAATACTTCATTGTTTTTTATGCGCTTGTTCCTGCAGAATTGACGATTCTATCGATCGATCTCTCGTCCCTAACCCGTGAGATAGGGAGAAATCTCCGCAGGTTCTCACTGCCATAGAACCTGCCCTATTGGGTTAAAGTTTTATCGCGAGCTCTCGGAAAAATGTTTCCTGCTTGCAGATACATGGACCCGTACCCTCAGAATTTTCCTCACCGCATTCCCTATCCTTATAACTACTATCCAAACTGGGAAGCTGTACCTCCTCAGATGAGAGTAGATTCATCAAAACCTCCCTCACCTTTTGGACCATGGCCTTACAATGGCAGCACCAGCCACCCAAATCCAACCGAATGCCATAGCTGTTGCAACCATATTTACTCTCCAGGGCATTGTAGTTTCAGACCTCTATACCCTCATATTCAGCCACCTCCTCATTGTTACTACAGTGGACCGTATCTAGCTTATCCTGATGCCTGCCCGCCCTATTTCATGCCACCACCTCATTATTCATTTGATCAAGCTCGATATGATTATGAGGAGGCTAAAAATCACTGCTGCGGGTGTCCAAATCATAAGTGCGGGGGCGAGAATACTAGTGTGAAGATTGAAGAACAAAAGCCAGATCTAGAGCCAAAGCCGAAGGAGGGTGACTCCTCCAATCTGGTTAAATTGCCAAACTACCCTTTTTATCCACCAGCATGGGCTCCTCATAATTATTTGAAGGAGAAAGACACCGACAAAAATTCTGAGGCACAGCCTGGAATTTGGAATGGATGGATCCCTCTGGACATTAACAGCCGCATGGGTCTGATGCAGAATGGAGATGACAAGAAGGGCTCGCAGAATGAAGAGAGGAGGAGTCAGTTTCCATGGCCAATTATGTGGATGCCTGGTTATAATAAACCGGAGGAGGCTGTAAAAGATTTGAAGGAGATCAACAACGGTCCAAAAGTTTCAGAAGAAACACCAAAATTTAAGATTATCCCACTGAAATTTCTGGAGAATGGGAACAGGGAGGAGAAAGCAGGAGTAGCAGAGGATGAGCCTAAAACTCGAGCACAGCAAGAAGCAGTAAGTGAAAAGGAAGCCAAAACTAAAACCATTCCAGTTAAGCAGATGGAAGCAAGCAGTCAGATGAGGAACGAGAAGCAAAATGAAAAGAGTGACGAAAAGAAGTCCATCATCTCTGAAAAACAAAATGAAGACTGTGGAGTGAAGAAGTCTTTGGATGGCAAACAATCATCACCTGTCAAGTCGTCAAAGTTGACTCCTGTATGTTTAAGAGTGGACCCATTGCCAAGAAGGAAGAATGGAAACAGCGCATCCCGATCTCCTAGCCCACCTGGCCTTATTGAGAAAGAGAGAACTCATCAGGACAATAAAGAACATGGCTCAACTTGGAAGGAGGCCAAAGAGGAAATTCCTAAGAAAGAAATCCGGATTGTTGATGTTAAGGAGAAGACATCAAACAAAGTGGGGAAGGAGGCGTGGAGTAGCCAAGATTCAGTGCCAATCATTTCAATGAAAGGTGCTCCAGGGAAAGCTGTTACAGAGAATGCTAAGGGAGTAGAAGCGAACGACTCTGAGGGTGGGTTATCTGATGACCAGGAGAAAAAGATTGAGGAAAGCAGAGGCATGGAGGATGCAGAAATTACAAAGACAGAGGTCAGGAAGGAAAGAAAGAACTTAGCAGAATCAGATGCAGCAGTTCTTATTCAGTCTGCATATCGAGGGTTTGAAGTGAGAAGATGGCAACCTTTGGAGAAACTTCGCAAGGTAGCTCGAATTCGTCAACAGGTGGAAGATATTAAAAAACAAATTCAAAGTTTTGAAACCTCTTCAGAGGGACAAGATGTGAAGCAGAAGGTGGTTATCGGTGAGACTATAATGAATCTGCTTTTGCAGCTGGATACAATCCAGGTACGGGCTTTAAACATTTTTTTTTGTTAATTCTGTTGCAATTGATCATAATCTTATTAAAACAATCTTTGTTTGAGTGAGAAAAGAGGTTCAATAATGTTGGTCATTTAGTTGCATTTGCTATTTATGCTTGCATCACCAGCACTTCTCTACAATATGAATCTCTTTTTCTCTCACGTTTTGGAAATGGTTTGAGTCTTAATTCCGAGTTGACATGAACTTACCAGGGCTTGCACCAAAGTGTGAGGGAGGCCAGGAAATCTGTTGCAAGGGAGCTCATTTGCCTGCAAGAGAAGCTTGATTCTCTAAGCAGACAAACTACTGCAGATCATGAGTCAGCTAAGATTGAAGAAAGTGCTAGCAGCAAAGCTTCTGATGATCACACTTGTCTTGGAAGATCGGTTGCAGTGGCTGAACCATCGGCCGAGCATGTTTGTGAACAACTATCTGATAAGAAGTGTACCTCAGATTTCACATCTAGTGAAGAAATGCAAGAGGCTGAGGAAGAGGACAAAAGAGATGCACTAGAAAATCAAGAGGTAGAGGCTGCACCAGGAGAGGCTGCACATTTGTTGAACGAAGAAATGGTTTCTGTTGCGAATGGGGAGCATGAAGAAGCACCTTTGCGGGGAGAGGAACAAACTGTTTCTGAAGGTGGGGCATTGGTAGGGTCAAAACTGCTCAGTGAAGAGCCTTCCCTTGAGTTAGAGGAACCTTTGGTGCCCTTGGTATCCACTATCAAGAAAGTTCAGGAGGTACCTTCTGCCAAAGATGAAGCTCCCAAGTTGGATTTGGAGGAGCATCTAGAGATGCAAGGGCTTAGCTGTCGAGAGTTTGAGTCAGCGAACAAAGAGTTTTGTGATTATGGTGCTCGACCAAACACACAGGTGAATCTAGAAGTGGAGAACAGTTTGGTACCATCGTTGAAGGGGTGCAACCTTGGGGGAGCCGGTGAAATCAAAGTTGAAGAGCATGAAGCTGTTTCTAATGCAGTAGAGTTCGTAGAACCTCTACCAGGAATGGCTGAATCTAATTTTGAGGGTAAGGATGCTATCAGTGAAGCCGACAGAAAACAGGAAGAGCTCCAAATGTTGCCATTGGCAGAAGAAAGTGATTCTAAGGAGAAGACAGCAGGAGATGCGACTGCTGACAGCAAGAGTGTGGAAGTTCCGAGCACTTTGCATGTCACCAATGCAGTAGATTTTCTGGAAACTATACCAGGAGTCAGTGAATCTAATTTTGCCAAGGCACCTGGTGCTCGGTTCAGTCAAGCTGAAACCAAAGAGGAGGAGCCTCACATGTTGCTAGCGGAAGAGGAAAATTGTTTCGCAGAGAAGGCAATAGGAGATGCAGCTGCTGATACTATAAACATGGAAGCTACGTGTGCAAGACCTGTTACGCTGGCTTCTGAAGAGGGTAACGATGTTCGCAGCGTGGTAGAAAAGAACCTAGAGATGCCAGAGGACCAAATTGCAGTACAAGTTAGATCTTCTGAGTCTGGCATGGAGAATGGAACTAAACTGGCTGCTGCTAATAAGGTCCTTGAAGATACAGACATGCCTTCAGCACCTGAAACTCTACAGGAAGCGACTATGGATAAGGATACAACTTCATCCCTTGAGCAAATTCTCCATAGAGAGTCCTCTCATATGTCTCTTGTAGAAGCAGCTCCTGATGAAGCAAGCACTCCAGCTCCAAAAGAAGAGGGAATTGCTGTGGTTCAACCTAAAGATTCCATTCCAATGGCTGGACCAATTTCAAGTACCAATATGAGCATGGAGGAGAAGCAGCTGATGGAAGAAAATGAGAAGCTAAGGGAGATGTTAGAAAAGTTGCTTCTTGCAGGAAAAGTGCAGTTAGGGGTTATTTCTGATCTTAATGGGAGAGTCAAGGACTTGGAGAAGAAGTTGACACAGAAGAAGAGGGTGAAGGTTAGACGACACAAACCAGGCAAGTCTTCTCCCCGTAAAGTTGCATGCTAAAAATCCATGTGGAGAATGACCGAGAAGGTTGTAACTATGTACGAGTATGCGTGTGCTATGCGTATCTATATGGCAAGAGATGAAACTGTTTCAATGTAGAGGTCTTTATCTTTTTCTTTTTGGCATTTTGGATATGTACATTACGACTACTTGGAATCAAACTGATCACTTTAGCTAATTTTGCATGTAATGTGAGATCTGAACAAACGAACTTAGCTTGCTGGAGTTATAAGTTGCAACTATGCTTGTCCTGTGGAATATGCTTCGTGTATCCCTTTATTTTGAGAAACAAAAGAGTTACGATGCAGGAGTCTCTTTGTACTAGTAGTTTCCTTTCTGCATTTCAAGTTCGCAGGTTCCTATTTGGAGTAAAGGTGACCTTTTCCACTAATTTTGCATGTAACATGAGATCTGACGAAAAAGCAAGTTTGCTGAACTTGGAATTTGCAATTAGATTAATGTCACAGGGAAGCCAATTCTTAACTGAAGTTAGTGATTTGCCAAGGAATGTGGTTATCTTTTTGCTCTAAAAGTGGGTTCTAGTTCTAGGTTTCGTGATGCCTAATACCTGCATTATCTAAAGTATCATATTAACTTCTATTTCTACATAGCAAATGATTATTTTTTGAGTTGATAGCATAAATATATTCCGGGCTCGTAAGTTTGTAATGTGGCAGCAGGGTATATGGATAATCCTGGTTATAACTATAAATTAGGTTTAAATTGAGGAAATTGCTGATTTGAGGATATGTTTGTAACGGTAGGTGGTTTATTGGATGTTTTAGTTGCTGCTGCTAATGGGACAATGCTTGTGGATGTCTATGACACAGCCATGAATATTTCCAGCGTTCATGGATCATGTGTTACTAAAAATTGCTCATTCAGGCCATGCAATAACTTCGATACTCATATCAATCCTGTCTGGTTTCTCAGTCAATCTTGTAATTGCTAATTATTTAGATATCTGAACAGATCTTATGAGAACTCCAAGAAAATAATATTTATAAATAAAATTTGAAAGTTGGTTGGAAACAGTGCAACTGGTTTGAGTTCAATTTTTGGCCTGTGTTTGGTCTCACAACTATGAGTGAGGCTGGAGTAGAAAAGCTTGGGGACGTTAAGACTCCTAATGGTCCTCGTTCGGTGCACTCGCTTCTTTCAGTCATCGGATCCGGTGCTGCTGCACCTTCAGTTTAATCTACCAAAATGAGATTACCTATGGAAGGCTTGGATGTAGCCATGTAGGGTTTAGAGTTTAGATTTTTAATATTTAGGGTTTTTGGAGTTGTTGCGGTTTAGGGTTTAGGGTTTTGTGAGTTGCCATATGAGTTACTTTAAAGAGTTGTTTGGAGAGGAACAGAGAGAGGTGTTTAAAATAATCTATGCTATATTTCAAGAAAGATATTTGGTAGATAGCGAGGGGGAGAGCAAAAATGAGTGGGTTGTCCCTTTGAAATACTCCATTTGATATTGCCTTAGGGCGAGTGGGCATGCATTCTCCATAATATTTGAGATCAGTAGTAAGCAAAGCTGCATCCGTCGAATAATATTGCCTAGTCCCTTCAAAGATAATTATCTCCACATGTGAAAAGATAAAAATCCATTTTGCAAGAATCCACAATTCATAACTCATATATGACATGCAAATTTGCAGAAAAAGACTATTTCATTTATCTTATTGTATTCTCTCCCCAGTAATTGTTTAATGTATGGCTTCAAGCAAATATCTATCTGCTAAATCTCCACAAATCTTAACATGACTGTATCGTGTTAATACGTGATGGTCAACCAATTCTCAACCTTAGCACTATCAAGTTAGTTCAGTCAAAAGGTGTGAATTGTGAATCATGAATCAACGGTCTCAATTCCGAATCAAGCAAAATGAAAAACTACAAATAGGGTTGGAGCCCAAATTTCATTCAGGAGATCAAGTGATAGTACTTTATAAACATTTTAGGAAGGAAAAACTACAAAAATGAGATTTTTTTTGGAGGGGGTTTAACATTTTCAGATCAAGATCATCTTATTCTAAGTTTAATGAAGTCATTCAATGAGGAAACTACTTGAGTAGAATAACAACAGTCAATTCGAGAACAAGATTTCCCTGGGTCATTTTCTTCAAGGCTGGAAAATGAGGTGGGGCAAGATGTGTAGGTGAAGATGAGAGTCCATCCATTTCACATCAAACTCAAGTTAGTCTCCAATCTCTAGCACGTACACATTAACCATGTAAGCAGAAACTCATCTAAACAAGCCTGAAACTGGCTCTTGGAAAAGGAGAAAAATATCACCTTCTTAAGGTATTAAGCTTTTTGCATTATCAGATGGCCAAGCCATGACGAGGCTTTAGAAGGAGAACAAGATTTCCCTGGGTCATTTTCTTCAAGGCTGGAAAATGAGGTGAGGCAAGATGTGTAGGTGAAGATGAGAGTCCATCCATTTCACATCAAATTCAAGTTAGTCTCCAATCTCTAGCAGGTACACATTAACCATGTAAGCAGAAACTCATCTAAACAAGCCTGAAACTGGCTCTTGGAAAAGGAGAAAAATATTACCTTCTTAAGGCATTAAGCTTTTTGCATTATCAGATAGCTAAGCCATGACAAGGCTTTAAACTTTCACTCCTATATGTAGCACAAAACTGGAGCAGCAATTGAGGGAGAAGTCATTTGATTTATTTAGTTTTTATTCTCTCTTATTCCTCGCCTGCTAGTATTATAGAAACAAGCTTCTGTAGTCCCACTCTGTAGCCTTTCTAACTGGACCCTATTGATGAAAAAAGAAAACAAAATGTAACTGGACTCATTTACATAGAAAGCCATATTTTTTGCAAATCATATATGGTAAGTATTTCAAATTTAAATTTTGATTCAACTGAAGTTATCAACTATTTCCTAAATCCTAAGAACATTATTAGTTGTCATGCTAGATTGGTCTCTAAATCAGCCACACAAGATATTAATTAGAGTAAACCAATCTAGGAAGATTATTATGTTTCGACCAAATTGCCTTCAGCTGGGTTCTAGTCTTCTGCAATCAGGCTGAGCCTGGGTTCAAAATTGGTGGGTTAAAGCAGGGGGATCAAATAGTTTTATCTCATTAATTATAAATAATTTTCAAGAAAAAATAGAATTATTTAAAAAGCCGCATAAACTCATTTGGAGACCAAACAGGGCCTAGTTTCCTCTCTGCTGTCCCTTCTCTACAGCGAATCTTAACCGGTTACACTGACATTATAACCGGGTACTCCGGATTTCACGTAGACCCGAAAAGCCAGGCCGGAGCCGGTTCAGAGCGGTCCACAAACTTGAACCCGGCCTCAGTATGTCGGCAATCGGCTGGCCGACTTAACCCTGTAAATAGCCAACCTGGGTTCTCCAATCTCTACGTTCGCACCTTTTCTCCATGGCTTCTTCCCCTTCGATCAAAACCCTCAAAACCGTAACGCTCGGAGGATTCTTGGATCAAAATCGGGGAGGCAGCGGCAGAGGCTGCCGGTGTACGACTGTCGACCACCCAAGTACCACAGGTTTGGAATCCTTGATAGCCTCGCGAAGAATTTTATTCTTGCTTTTTTTTCCTTATACTTCCGCTACCCTCTTCAAGAAGTGAGTTTTTCTTGAAGTTCTCTTTGAAATCTTTCTTGCGATGGAGTGAGGGCATTTTGATTTCTTTTCGTGTTCAATGCTTCCGGTACTCTCTTCAAGAATTGGGTTCTTGGAGTTCTGTTGAAATCTTTGTTGCAATAGAGCAGGATGTTTCAACTATATATATATATATATGGGATTGATAACCTACTCTGTGTTATGGTAGGTTATCAATCTACCCATTTTTCATTGGACAAAAAATACCCTTATTTTTTGTAACTTTTAAGGGTGCTTTATGTCTTTTTATAATCTCACATTAACTCACCCTCTCAACCCCCAATTAATGCTCTTTCCCCCTCTCTCTCTCTCTCTCTTTCTCTCTCTCTCTCTCTCTCTCTCTCTCCGGTGTGTGTGTGTATGCATGCATGTACATACATACGTATGCATGTATGGATATGTATGTATGTATGTCTATGTATGTATGTATATGTGTGTGTGTATGTATGTATGTATATATGTATGTATGTATGTATGTATATGTATGTATATATATGTATGTATGTGTATGTATGTGTATGTATGTGTATGTATGTATGTATGTATGTGTATGTATGTTTGTATGTGTATGTATATGTATATGTATGAGAGAGAGAGAGGGAGAGAACATTAATTCAGGGGTTAAGAGGGTGAGTAAATGTGAGATTGTAAAAAGACATGAAGTACCCTTAAAAGTTATAAAAAGTAAGGATATTTTTTGTCTAATAAAAAATGGATAGATTGATAACCTACCATAACAGAGAGTAGGTTATCAATCCCTATATATATATATATATATATATATATATATATATATATATATATATATATATATATATATATATATATATATATATATATATATATATATATATATATATATATATATATATATATATATGTTCAGTGCTTCTGTTAGTGCGTAGTCTTATGTAATGCTGGCCAGTTAATACTTTTTTCCCTTTTTTTGTGCATGTTTTTCAAGATTTCTTGACTTGTTTCTTTTTTAAGTTAATTTTATCGGTATTCTTAGTCCTGTTATTGGTATTAACTATTTAAATACCTTATCAAGATTGTGTTTTAGGGGTTTGAGTTTTCTAGAGGAGTCCATTCTGCAACTGTTTAAAAAGTTTCAGATCCTTTTTTAATAATAATTTAAGCAATTTCATTCATTCATTCATTTATCTTTTTTGTTCAAGTATAACATCAGCAGTACCTTGAATCAGTTAATAAATCGCGAATGTCATTGATTCAGTGTAACTTTGGATTCTTGCTGCCATGAAAAAAAAAAAAGAGAAGCCTTCAAGTTATATCTGTGAGATGGTTTCAGTTTTGGAAAATATAACTTTAAACACTACTCTGGTAAACTTTATATTCATTTCTTTTTCCCCAGGATCTTGAAGGTGTTGGGCTAATGGTGGTCAAGTTTACAGCTTTCGCCCAGCCAATTTGATTGGCTGTTAAGGTGATTATTCTACCATCTTTCTGATCCACTGTCTATTTAGTGTAATTCAAGGCAAGGTCCGACGAACCGGCGCGTACCAGCCAGTTCGAACCGGTCTGGCTTGTAACTAGGCCTGTTAACGAGCCGAGTCGAGCCCGAGCCTGGGAGGCTTGGGCTTGGCTCGTTTCACAGAAGCTTGGGTTCGGGCTCAGGCTTGGGCTCAGGCTCGGTACTGAGCTCTATATTAGGCTCGAGCTCGGGCTTGTTTGGTGAAGCAAAGGCTCGGGCTTGAGCTCGTAAAGCCCGTTTCAATTACGAGCCCAAGCCCGAGCTCAGTCGGCCTCAGGCTCGGGCCCAAGCCCGGGCTCGGGCTCCCATATGAATCCTCAAAATTCATAAGCGAACCCATCGATCTGCCGTTGGCTTTCACTCAAGGGGGAAAGAGAGAAGGAGCATCAATGACGTGATGAGTCATGCTTCTCCCACAAAAAAAAATTCCGCTGTTTCGCCCACGCTTCTCTCTGTCATGCTACAAAACCCCCTTCTTCTCCCCCTCCTCTTCCTAAAATGTCCTTCTCCCCCTCCTCCGCCGCCGCCACCGCCGATGACAACGCCACGCCTCCCCTCCGACCTCCTCATCCTCCTTCTTCCTCCAGAACCTCAGCAACCTCGGCCTCGGCTATGCCATCGCCGCCGCCCTCGGCGTCCTTGTCCTCCTCTCCACCGTCCTCCTCGCCTCCTACGTCCGCTGCCGCGCCCGCGCCCGAAGCACGAATCCTAATCCTAACGGTGGCGGCGCCGGCGGCAACTCCAACGGCGTCGTGCTGCCCGGCATAATCTTCGTCGCAGAGGAGGAGGAGGACGACGAGGACAACAATGGCGAGGAGGGCAGTCGGGGCTCCGCACCCACCGGGCTAGACGCGGCAGCGATTAGCTCCTACCCGAGGTTCCCTTTTAGGAGAGGAGGTTTAGCATTTGTTATTTGCTGACAGCATAAAAACTTAAACTATTGGCCAAATTGATATTAATATTTTACAAATTGTACCAAGTAGGAGACTAAGAGCTAGAGAGGAGGTTTAGCCGTTTAGGAGACTAGGAGAGCTGGAGAGGAGGGCCTTGGCCCGTTGGATGCAGGATTTCCAAATGATCTCGACTGTCGAATTCCAAGCTCATTTGGTTGCGTTAAGTCACGAGCTCATTTGGGCTCATGAGCTGCTCGGGCTCGAGCTCGAATTTAAACAGGCCTCATTTTGGGCTCGGGCTCGGGCTCGTTTGACTAACGAGCCGAGCTTTTACCAAGCCGAGCCCGAGCAACTCGGCCCGTTAACAGCTCTATTTGTAACCGGTATACCGGAGCAGTGGAAACCGGTACGGGCTGGTTCTGTGCCGGAGACGAAGAAGACGAAGAGAAGGAGAGAGAGCGCGGGGAAGAGAGGGAAGGAGGAGATCCGTAGCCGCCATTGGAGAGCCGCGGAGGGGTGGCGGAGCCTGCGAGGGGCAGGGACGCGGCCGCGGCCCTTCTCCGGCCTCCGCCGCGCCCCCGCGGGTTCCCCCGCCCCCCTGCGGGCTCCGCCGCCCTTCTCCGGCCTCCGCCTCCCCTCTGCGGCTCTCCGATGGCGGCCACGGGTCTCCTCCCTCCCTCTCTTCCCCGCGCTCTCTCTCCTTCTCTTCTTCTTCTCCGGCTCCGACGGAAAAAAGCTGGCCGGTTCGTACCGGCCGGTTCCGGAACGAATCGGAACCATACCGGTCTGGTAGGCGACCGGTACGCCTACCGGATCCGGTACGGTGAAACTTGATTCAAGGTATTAGCTTGCATAACTTCTAAGCTTTCTAACTTCTAGTGCCTGAAGAAAGAATCTCTTGGCTTCTGGCTCTGTGAGTGATATATTGCTGAAATCCTACCTTTGCCACGAAAACTGCATGCCATTATATTTTTTTTCAGTTTCTCTAGTCTTGCATGTTATTTACCCTTTTGACCATCAAATCTTAGTAGTTGAAATTAACATCAAAACTCTAGATTCAAGACATGAGCAGGTAATTGATGCTATAGCATACTTTGATTTGCTGTATCTTATGGCAATTCTTTTTATACTATAAGGTAGTGTTCTTTCACAGTCTGTTTCCTCACTACTAGCTGAATAGATGGGTATCAAACTTGGTGAAAGGGTTGGATATAGCACTATTCATTTGCAACATCAAACAGATCTGGTATGGCCTCTTTCCTTTTCTGGCCATTGGAATCTTTAGTTGAATATTGCTTGAAATTCAGCAGCATCTAGGTTGTATTATTATTAGACTATTCTAATGGACACAAGGTTGTTAGCTTTCTTGTTCACTTGGGGTATGGTTGATGAGGAAGTTTCTCCTAGTTTGCTTTTCTCTCTCCATATGTATTATTGCTATGTGAGCAACATCATATTTCTAACTGATGGGTTGTTGCTTTGAGAAATGATGGATGATCGTCTTCCGATCGACTATAGGTATTTGTTACAATTCAAATATAATGCTTTCCTTTCTCATATATTATTTAGTTGGTGAAGTGAGAAATGCATTATTCTGAATCTTTCTTAATTATCTCTATTAATCATGTATAAAATTCATGACCAAACTAGACTTATCCTAACTACCATGGTGGCTCTATGAGTTCTTCTTCACCCATACTTATAAGGGACTGCATACACTGTCAATGCCAGTCTCTCTGTCCTTTAATGTAAAAACTGAGCCACATGCCCTTGGTATTCATTTCTCATTCGGATGCATTTTTACTCACTGTAGCTCCGCATTTTCCTTAATTGTCACAAGTCACCTTTACAAATGCATCATGTCTAACACCTTACGTCAGCACGTCGCTACATATTGTACTTACCATTTTACAATTTTTGGTGCTCATCTTCTGTGCTTGTCTCTTATTCGTAGCCTAACATTTTGATGCATACAACAATTTGGTTCTTACTACTGCATAGGTGTTTTTTTTGGCACAAATCTCAAAGGCATAGAATGGTGATATAACACTATGGGCATCTTGAATGTCGCTCTTTTATTTGCTAGATGAGCTAAGTAATTGTAGAAGTTTATCATGCTAGCAACACCATGATTTGGTAGATTTTCTTTGCAGAATGTCTCTTGATTTCACCTTTTCAAGCATATGAACTACTCTTTTGTTTGGCATCACAAACTACTCCTTCCTTTTCTTGGTTTTGGACGGTTTTGAGCAATTTGTTCATTAATCCTTTATCTGTTTTTTATGTTGTCTTGTATTGGTGTCACAATGGTACGATGAGGTTCATGAAAGATCTATTTCAACAGACATGCTAGCAGGCCTCTTGAGAATGGGTAGATAATGTAAACTATCTTATTTAGTCCTTACATGGTGTTGCTCTCTAAAACTATATCTGAAGCTAATTCGTGCATGAATGTATCGCATCCAACTACTCAGACTTGAGTTGCTTATAATTATTCCATCTGTATCAATTGAGGCAAAATCTATGTCAACCTCTTTCTGTATTGATCAGATAGCTGTTTTTTTGACTTATTTGCTTTTTTGACATTTGTAAGCTAATTTTCTTAGATGAATATGTGTGGACTTGTTTGACTTGTTTACTTTATTGACACCTGTTATTTCTGACTTGATCACTTTACTGGCATCTGCAGGCATTGGATGGCTGTTTTTTTTTTTGACTTGTTTGCTTTATTGGCATCTCATTTTTTGACTTTTGCTTTATTGGCATCTGTAAGCTAATCTCTTGTTTTTTTTTTTTTTGTTTGATGTATCACGTATGTTGTATTTTTGTTGTGGAGTATACCAGAATCACTGCCATAGATCTGGGTTCTTTATAATCATTTCATCTGCAACAACCAAGGCAAAATCCATGTCAAATTTTTTCCCCTATTGAGTCTTCTCGTGTTCTTGTAATAATTGGATGCTTCTTTTTTTTTTTTAATTAAAAAAAAAACTTCTTTGGCTGTCATCACCAGTCTGTGTTATTTTTTTCTGTTTTAAGCTATAAGGCAGTTTCCTAGAGGCTTTTGGAACTTAAAGTCTTTTTTCCATGGATTCACCTACAAGTGTGATCTGGGATAGGTCTGTCAAATTATTCAAGTTTTTTTTTTTTGTTTTTCTTAGGTTTTCTATAATAAAAAGCACCGATTACATAGTTATCATGGTAGATTGGTGGTGCTTTAAATTACCGACCTTGTTAATCCTGATGGTTCAAAAAAATTATGAATGGTTTCTGGGAGTCTGGGAAAAATTGACCCATCCATATTCAATTATCAACATATTCAGAAGATAGTCTTTTAGGAACAATCTGACCAAAGATAAAGATCCAGAATCTGGGAAAAAAATGCCAAACAGGTTTAGAGTTCAAGTGAAGGGGGCTACCCAACCCAAGAACTTAGGCCACCAAAAGGCTTCTTCTATTTCACCAAAGATTAACACATGGACATATAGTCACCTCTACTTTTATTTGTACTGGTGGATAAGTTCCTAATAAGATGTAACCTAATATCATGACTTATGATTTCTTGGGTTAATGGATGGTAAGAAGTTTTTTGAAGCTTGATGGTGAGCAGATGTACAGCATGATGTTTGTGTATGTGTGTATTTTTTTTAGTGGACTGCCTTCAAAATATGCCATCCATGGTACCACTGTTATTCAACCATGATGACTGTGCATTGAGACCATTACAGAGAGTTGTAATGCCAAATTTAAACAAAAAGTGTTGTCCTATAACACTGATGATGAGCCGCCATAACATTTAAAACAGCTTAGTACATAAATGTAACTATAGAAATAGTAATTTGTATTGGAATGATATAATTTGTATCAAGTAATTTTATCATAGATACACTTTAATGTTTATTGTAAATCAGCATTTCCAAAACCAGTCATTATTACCGTCATTACATTTCTCTAAATTGTGATAGCCATAACATTTTAGGGCCATTCTTATACAGTATTTTCTATGAATGCACAATCGAGTTGGACAAAGACTATTATAATGGCTTCCACCACCTCTGTCCTTTAGTTAAAACCACAGTATTATCTTTTGAGACAAAAGTAAATGCTGGGTTTGTCAGATTTGTCATCTGAATCTGCTTGTGGCATAGATACATGGAAATTCTTTTTTTTTCTTTTTTTGCTACATAGGGAGGTTCAGGACCTCAAAATCTCAAAAAAGAACGATCGTAATAATACAACAAAATAAAAGACAGTAACTCAGAAGCCATAGAATGGAAAGTCTTCATCCCTTCCATTTGTGAGCCAATCCGCAGGTTGATTAGCCTCCCAAATAGAAAGTAAGTATTTGGAAGAGCAAAATTCTTGCTTTGGGGCTTGCCAGGGAAGCCATATGGGACCAAAATAATTTAGAATATTAGCAAGCCATTTTGTACTTACACATTTATGTAGTAGATCTTGGAGAGGAAAATAGATATGGATGAAGATGAATTATAATGTGAGTTCACTGTAGCATATACATAAACCACAATAATTTGGGGATTAGACAAGTCAGCTCCTAGACTGACATCCATACCCGATACCCACACCCAAACCCCTGTAACATAGTTTAGTGCACTGCTGCAGTTGACCCTCTCATAATATGCTGTGTGTTCACTTACCTAAAGGAATTTTTTTTTCCCCTCAGTTTACTTTTTGTCATCCTTTTTCATGCTTACTGTGCTATGAATTTAGTTTTTTGATCAGAGGGAATAGGACAACTGTATTGTTAGGTTTGTGGTCTATTTTCCTGCTCAGTTTGACTCATTGCTGCATATTTTCACTGTTTTTGTGGAAGAGATGGTCATCAGATATACTTTTGAAAAGACTGTGGAGATTCATGAAGATATATGCGGAAACAGCATAAGCCTTGCAGAATTACTGGACTGTTTCACATGCATTGCCGTAATCTTGTCCTGACCTTTTTCAGCCTTTATGTTTTATCTTTTTTTTTTTCAGCTATATACCCTTGGCCTTTCCTGTAGCCACATGTTTTGGGAACGTGGAGTCTTTTTTAATATCAAAAAACTAGAACACATAGGTGACACATATCTTATATCGTATCTGGCATTTACTGGTGTGCGTTATATATTGGATACAGATGTGGCACTTAATTTGAAGTATTTGTGTATGCTGGGATGGAGGCTTACAAAACTGTAATAACAAACATTATTACAAACCATGCTACATCTTTCAATAAAACCAGAGACTTTGGGCCTTATCAATTAAATTGATTCCTACCTTGCTGCATTTTCATTAGCATTCTACCTCAGAAATTGGCCATAAATACATAGCAATGACAAAATAAGGCTGACATCTCGATCAATAAATTTGTCTACAACCATCTCCAAGGCATAAATTATTAAAGCGTTTCTTCTAGAGCCGGTTTGGACACATACATCCCACATCCCTGGGACAATCTTGTACTGCATAAGGTGAGGAAGGTGAGGAAGGTGATGGCATGCTGAAATTTCAGGGGTAAAGAAGAGGTGATTTACCCTGAAGTCATGGGTTTCAATGATCTCAGCTTCCGCGGTCTCCAAATCATGCAGTTTGCTTCTCTCCCTATTTCTATGCTCTTTAGCGGGCATATCTTGCGGCTATGGGGTGCAAGCATCGAAACAGACCAGTAGTGTAAGCCACAGCTGATCCAGTAACAGTCAGATCCTCATTGAGGTGATCTCGCTGGCCAATCCAGGTTTATGATAGATTTGGCAAAACTACATGGTTTGCAGATTACGTATCGTCGCCTATGTAAAATAATGCATGCTTAAATACCACGCATATTTGTGTATATTTGTATGCATTGCAATTTGATAGCAGACTACAAAGTTCCTGCATGTACTAATGTATCAATCTTTCAAAAGAATCCGATTACTTTCTGCCTCCTGAAAAAGGACATTCTAAAATTATGATGGTATTTTATCTAGCTATATAAAGTGCTTTCACGGAAGCTAAGCATGTGTCTTTTTTCTCCAAATATCTACATGTTTAATATAATTGATTTGGCTGTAATAGCTGGAGGTATTACTTAATCTTGTTCCTGGAGTTCTCTGGTTAGATATCTTTTGACCAATTTAGTTAAGCTGTTTTCCTTTTTTAAACCTCAGGTGATTGGGAGGCCTTCAGAATTTGCATGTAGTAGAAGAAGGCAGTCCTGTGTTGGAGGTAAGATACATTACACTCTTTTTTTTTGAATTTATTTTTCACTTTTTCTCATATGCATTTTTCCAAAAAAAAAAGAGGGAGAAAGAACTCATAACAGCTGCAGCACTTGGTTCTTTGTCAGATTATGAATTATGAGCTCAAAATGGAAGGAAAAGACGATATGTACAGAGACTCACTTTATACAGTAATCTTTTCTACCTCAACCTCCAATTTAGAATTTTAGGCCCTCTTTGTTCCACTCTTTTCAGCAGTATTAAGTGTATTCGTCTAAAGAGCGTTTCTGGGCACTTGGATAAAGCCCTAATAGTGAGGGTTGTTTTTGGTATTTCAGAAAAACTGAAAAGGACCTTTTTGGTACGAATTCAGCTCCAAATAGCTTTAACAATGTGAGAAGGAATAAGTATCTGTTTCAAGGAATTATTCAAATATGCTGGTTAAAATTATTCAGGAACCAAAGATGCCATAATGTCACTCATCAGATGCAACTGCTGACCCTGCTGACGGTGTTGCAAGATTGTCGAAAGGAGTCATGTTTCCGACCACTGATAACTATTTAATTGTTTGACTGCCGCCGGTGCTGTCAAACGACCATATCATGAAACCACGAGTAAATGGTCTTCTTTCCTTGTAATCTCACTTTGTATCTAGTAAATTGTTTATTGTTGCTAGATGAGACAGACTAGATCTTGGTGATTAGTTGCTGGAAAAATTTATGGTACTATTAGGATATCGTAGATTTGATATTTAGATCTGGTCTTGTTATAGGTCAAGGTAAAGAATCTGCTTCCAGGTGCAGCGTGCAAACCCTTTTGAGTGCGAAAGAACATGGGAAATTAAATGATCCTCTAGTACTTGTGCCCATTATATGAGAGTTACTATTCAATGGTTGAACGTATTCCGCAGATAAAGTCTGAATCATAGTGTGTCTGGATCAGTTACCTTGTGCCCATTATATGAGAGTTATTATTCAATGATCCTGTATCAGTTACCGTGTCTATATGGTTGGTGCGGCAAGTAAAAGACTTCTCAGGGGTACGTGATGGTATCAGTTCAGCATTGTTGTGCAATGCTCTTCATTAGTTGTAGATGTGCAATAACTATTTGTATCGATGATACTATATGGTTCCAACTTTGTTGCTTTTAACGCGCACATTAGCATCTCTGCATGATAAAAAGACTGCCCTAGACAGCAACAGATATTCATGCCAGGTGCGTTAGTGCTTCACAATATATTCAAATTCTGGAAGCGTTGTATTTATGTAATACAAAGTGATCAATGTATCACACAGGAGGAGAGGTAAGAAATAAGCAGCCCTTCGTTTCTTCATATGTAACACGTTGGATCTCATGGAATTTTAGATTCTTTTAATAGGTGATAATGAGCACCTGGCATATTTGTAATGTTTGTTATGTTTGCTAGATCTTGGGATCTTTCTGCTAGCATTTTGTCGTGCTTATTTGAGTTTTGGATTGGATGCTTAAGATATGGTTCAAAGATGCAATGGAAGTAAATTGCGCAGCATCAATGGCACAGGTCTTTCCTGGGCAGTCAGGTTTTGGATTAATGGCATTCTCTCTATTTGTGCAAACTGTGGCTGAACCTTCACTGGTTTCACTGAAAGTATCTCGCAGCTGCCATGAAGTAGAGAGGTAGTGAGGGTAGAAGTTAACAAGAAAGGCCTAGCATGCAACTAAGGAAGTAACAAGCAACCTAATGCAGCAGTCAAGGACCTCGGTCGCCTCATTCTCACAGTAGGGATACTGTATTATATCATTATATGGGCCGAACAGGCTTTTGAAACACCTACAAAGAGTCAAAGAAGTAAACTACAACGGATCATCGTCTAAGAATAGTTTATAACTAATTTGCTTGTGGCGCAGTTGGCTAGCGCGTAGGTCCAAACAAAAACTATTTTTTTTTTGCTTTTTAATTCCTTTTCGAAATTCTAACTTGCGCTACCCATTTTATAGCATATAAACGTCTTAATGGGATAGCTTTACATATGTTATAACAATTTAGGATCTTACTAAAAATATTTAGTCGGAAGATATTATTTGGATTCCTTAATTTTGTATAAGTATTTAAAATCTATCTAGTAAATAACCGATGTAGGACTAAATATACGTCCGTATGGATTCTCGGTTATTTGTTGGATAGATCTTGGATACTTATATAGAATTAAAAAGTTTAAATAATACTTACGACTAGTTATTTTAGGTGAGGTTCTGGATTATTATATACGTAGTTTATAATTAGATAAAAGTGAAATACATAGCTAGCGTCATGATCATTATACATGGTATTAAAATAATTGTGTCCTCTAATGTATGACATGAAAGCCTAGAGGCCTTGCCTTCTGAAGCCAGCCTGCACGGCTCGTCGTGAGGTGAACTTTTGTGGGCATAGAAGAATGTTATACGGTAAAATAATCTGCCGCACGTGTTAAAAAATGATTTTGGCGCAAAATATCCTAAATATGTGAGTCACGTGCATCAGGTGTGGCATGGGAGGGAACAGGGTTGCCACAAAGTAATGCTCGATGTCTAGGAACCACACAGTAACGCACCTGGTTCCCGGTCCCCCGTGGCAGTGGAGAGGGGACGGAGACCGGCACGAGAAACGATGCAAGGTCGGAAATTGGGAGGAATAAAGAAAATCGAAATTAATTAATGAACAAACGCGCATACGGAAAAGTGCCGAAGGGGGTAAGCAGGCACGGTATCCGATGCGTCAGAGGGGGGATCACGAGAACTCGTGTGAGCAGTGGGCGGTGGTGATTTGATGGATCAGGATCCCGATCCCCTGAATCCCCGCCGGCTGTAGCCCGGACCCCGCCTTCGAAACTCCGACACCATGCTTGGCAGGTAGGGCGGCCGTACACTCCTTCTTCTTTTGAATAGAAAATAGATGGGTCCCACATATCTCTTCTACCAGTCTTTCCAATCCATCAGATCACAGATCAAATCCAGACGGGGCCTAAAATGAAGGGCTGCAGATGAGCTGGACACGTAGCCACCTCCGCCTGAACCCGGACAAGACCCGATTTGATGTTTTATGTGATTTAATAACGCATTTTAAAATTGACAATGGTTGTTATGAAGTTTGCGGGGAGTGTATCGATTCAATGCATTATCCAAAATATCTCTCTCTCTCTCTCTCTCTCTCTCTCTCTCTCTCTCTCTCTCTCTAATACACATTATAGATATATGCATGTCGGAATTGCCCACTTATTAAGCTGGGTTTTTTTATGATTATAGCACAATTTTGGATTCAAATCTTGTCTCCTGCTCACTGTGTAACTCATTGCCCATCTATGTGAATCTACCCTGCCAAAACAAAAGGATAAAAGTTTTTTTTTTCTTTTTTTTGAGAATATATATATAAATATAAATATATAATAGACTGGGTAGATCATTCTGTTTTAGTCGATATTTCTGATTACAAATTCAACACCGCACCTATTCCCGCTATCGGTCGCACTTCCATCAAAATTTATCTTAAGAAAGCTTAGAAGTAATGGCTCTCAGGAGATATAGGCCATTCGAGTTGCTGCAAAAGCTGAACGATGTCTCTTTCAATTTTAGGTACATCAGAGAAATGAGATTGGAGGATCTCAGCCGTATAGAATAATGCTCCTGTCAATTACCGTCTTCAAATGCTGCCTTCTATTCTCAAAAACTCGAATATTTCTAGCCAACCAGATACAGTAGGCCTATCAGTAAGACTCCTTATTATTGTTCCTTTTAGGTAGCCAATAAAGACTTCAACCAGATTGTCATTGACCAACAGTTCTTTCATATATATATATATATATATATATATGAAAAAAATCAAAATATAAATTACAATTTAAAATATTTTATCAATCTAATGGAATTGTAGTCATCCATCGAACAAACTTTTCTATCTCTTATCTTCTACACTGGCAGAAGAAAAGCCCAAGAATACCCTTGGCCTAGTCGTAACTAGTAAGTGAATTTGTGGTAATAAACCATAAACAAGCCTGGCTTTAAACGGAAGGCCTCAATAGAGCAGACATACGTCAAAAGTTCCGAGAAAGATCTGGCCGGAATTACATTTACATTTTTTTAATTCGCACGAATCCCTTCGCACTACAATGGATTGTGGGGCAAATTGGTAATTCCATTGGTTCGCGCAAGCAACGCGCCGAAATAGTAGCCGCACGGCATTCGGAGGACGACCTCGGGTACATGCCGTGCCACCCTGCCCCCTAATCAGTCTAAATCACTCGATTTGTACCACCATAGAATCAAGTTATCAATGCTCTCGTTTTACCCCAAACCAAGATTTTGATATATATAATTATCGCTTCGTGCACCCTTTTTAGCGTCTCCCTTGCATATATGTGGCCCGGTTTTTTTGGAGCCACTAGGAGATAATAAAATCCTTCGTCCACCGCCTATTCCGTGCATGGCACATAAAAATCCGGTGTCCTGCTCATGCCAGTTAATGCTAAGGGTAGGCCAAGCATTACTTATAATTGTTTTTGTTGTCACTTGTCAGGGGTGTCTCCCTCACCGCATCCTGGTCTAAGGCCGAGACAAGAATATATTGTCTGTTTAGCTAATATAATGATTAATTAGCTCCATAAACCACAAGAATTTAATCTAATCTATATACAAATTATAAAAAAAATTTAAGCCAAAACGATCATAAGAAACAGACACCATCGACTTTAAGAGTAATTAATTTCATTCCGCCCGTGGGTAGTTGGGGTCATTATTGAGTGCACGTCTTAAAAAGTAGGTGGAGAAAAAAAATGACAGCGCGAGGGACCCTTCACCATCCTCCCCACTATCAAGTTTGGTTCTGAATCTCACTTGTTTCTTGCTGTGGTTGGTACGTTATGATATGGGTAGGGTATAGAGTATTTTTACGCTCCATTTAGAAGAATTTTTGGTGAGCTAAAAAATATTTTTTGAATCTCTAAAGATACTTTTAGATGGTATAGTAGTGTTTGAAAAAAAATCGCTTTGTCAGAAACCTAAAACGTCTACTTAGTAGAAGCTTCAAAATGGAGCTTTATCGGAAAAGTACTTTTAGCAAACGTCAGAAAGCTTTCTAGTTTTATAGTTTTTTAAAACTAAAATACTCATGATAAAATTATATAATTATAGAAAGTGTTCCTTTATATCATAAGGCATGGAAAAAAAATCGTGCAGACAAAAAAGAGAAGGGTGCTCTCAGGAGCCCTAACACAGAACCGCCTTGGTAAAGTACTCCTTGAAAGAGAACATCAAGAGTTAACCCTAAAAATCAGGTTAAGAAATGAAAAAATATGCTGCGCAACTATAGTAGTAGTTGAGTCGTCTTGTTGATGCATTGGAGAGGAGATGTTTGTGGCCCTCTACGATACCCATCTTCAGATTGAATGGCTCAAGCGAATGACAAACCTGCGAAAGTAGTTGTTGATGTATTATTATGGTGATACGTTTTATAATTTTAATTATGAACTTTCATTATAGAATTATGGTGAATATATGTATTTGTCTTATGTCTTAGATAATGTATTGTAGTTGCTATTGATTTTATGGATATTATAGATGATACGTGTTGGTGTTTTTTATATTGTTTGTGTTATTTGTATTATATGTCTTAGTGTTATATATCATTTATTTTATTTGTTATGGATATTTCATTTTTTGCATAATATTACTTCTAGAGATATGGGTAGTATTGACAATAGTTTTGAGGAGAATTATTCTAATGAAGGTGAGATAGTTGATGATGATAATTTTTATGCTTTACTAACTGTAACTGCTGCTATGATTAGTGAATATTACACAAAATATGTTGCCAATAAGCCTTGTAGGGCTTCCTATCAAATCGGATATAGGCTTGCGTTAGAGATTTTACAACACAATCCAGATAGACGCCAACAATAATTTTGAATGAAAAAATATGTATTTATCGATCTGTCCATGGAATTGAAAGTCAGATATGGTTTGAAAGCTTCTAAAAATAATCTTGTCGAAGAGTTGGTGTCTATGTTTTTAATGATTCTAGCACATGGGTTTGGAAATAGGATAGTTCAAGAGGTTTCAACATTCAGGAGAAACAATTAGTAGATATTTCACCCATGTTTTAAATGTTGTTTTAAGAATGACCAAGGATATTATTAGCCTAGTTGATAGAGAGTTCAAAAATATTCCAAGTAAAATCTGTGATGATAGTTGTTGATGGCCTTATTTTAAGAACTTCAGTGGAGCAATTGATGGTACCCATATACTGGTGAAAGTTTTCCATCCAAACAAATGCCATAGACTAGCCGAACAGAAATTCCAACACAAAATGTTATGGCCTATTGTGATTTTGACATGCGTTTCACTTTTGTTTGTGCTCGATGGAAGGGTACTACTCATGATACTCGTATTTTTTAGATGCTATACGCAGAGAAGAGCTCCAATTTTCACACCCACCCATAGGTATGCATTTTAATTAAGTATATTATAATGGTAGGTGTTACGGGGGAACTTAGCCACCATGCCCCACGTGACCGGCACGCGCGCCCAGGAAGACTACGGTTGCCCCTTGATCCAGCAATCCGACCTCGGGTCGGATATCTTCGGCTCCGCAGCCCGACCCCGAGTCGGCTGCCCCTTGATCCAGCAATCCGACCTCGGGTCGGATATCTTCGGCTCCGCAGCCCGACCCCGAGTCGGCTGCCCCTTGATCCAGCAATCCGACCTCGGGTCGGATATCTTCGGCTCCGCAGCCCGACCCCGAGTCGGCTGCCCCTTGATCCAGCAATCCGACCTCGGATCGGATATTTTCGGCTCCGCAGCCCGACCCCGAGTCGGCTGCCCCTTGATCCAGCAATCCGACCTCGGATCGGATATCTTCGGCTCCGCAGCCCGACCCCGAGTCGGCTGCCCCTTGATCCAGCAATCCGACCCCGAGTCGGCAATCTCTCGACAACAACAGACTGTTCCTCTGAGGCACGCCGCGGCCCCCTGCTCCACTACTCCCTGCAACGGCCGTATCCGGCGCTGCCCCACGATCCCCTGTAACAGCCGTACAAAGCGGAGCTCCACTATGCCCTGCCATGGCTGTACCCAGCGCTGCCCCACGACGCCCTGTAACGGCCATGTCAGTGGCAGCCCCATCGTGCCACACGATGACGAATCCCCGGAAAAACCCCCCAGCCTGATATATATGAGGCTGGGGGAGAAGGGGGAGGGAAAGATATATCTTCCAGAGTATCATCTCACCTGCTACCTTCTCCTTCTCCTTCTCCTTCGATCTCCTCTGACTTGATCGTCGGAGGGCCCCCACTACCCCGGTGGTGGTGCGAGGCTTGCTTGCAGGTTTCACGGCGGAGGGAGGAGCGCAACTAGGGGTGGCAATCGGGTCGGGTTAGGCATAAACAGGTCGGGTCAAATACAGGTCGGGTCAGAAAACTATAAATCTGAACCCGACCTGTTTATTAAACGGGTCAGGAATTGCAAACCTGAACCTGACCTGTTTATTAAACAGATAACCCGACCCGACCCGTTTAACCTGTT